>NC_057813.1:357865809-358119299 GCF_018294505.1 Triticum aestivum | reverse complement strand
GCACCGAGAGGCGGGGCCGGGAGCATCTCCGCCGCCGCTGCTCCTCTCGCGTTGCGGCCGACGTAGAGATCAGGAAGGAGAGAGGAGGAGACCAGTGGGTGTGGCGGTGGCAGGATCCAGGAAGGAGGGAGGAGGAAGAGAGGAATGGGGTGTGGCGGCTGTGAGAGGGAGGAGGGAGGAGTGCGTGGCTGTGGATGGGGAGCTAGGGTTGCTGCGGGCGTGCCCAATGGGCTCCTCGCTCCAGCCCCAGGCAAGCCACGGGACGCGCGACGCAGGGCGCGCGAGGAAAGGCTCACCCGGTCGAAAATGACCCAGCCGTTTCCATCCAAGTGGCCACAGCGCCGGCCCACACGCTCATCCCTCGCCACGATCCACCAATCGGTAAAAACGAGCACGCTGAATTCCAGCGACGATCGAACAGCCAACGCGCGAAAAAAGACCTGGTCAACACTGATCGAACGACCAACGAAGGATGTCGAGTTGGCTAGCGTATGTTTTGTTTTAAATACCTTTTTTCTATTCTAAACTCTTCCATTTAAACCCATCGGATGCCTCCGAGACGTGACACCGGTTTTACTTTCTCACCGGAGCTCATCCAGTTGATCCAGCAGCAGAATGCTTTGATGCAGTTCTTAGTTCAGAACCAGGGCAACAACGACAACAACAACAACAACAACAACAACAACAACAACAACAACCCGCCACCAGTGGACAACCTAGCCCGTTTCCTAAGGTTACAGCCGCCGGTGTTTTCCAGTAGCACCGAGCCAATAGTTGCTGATGATTGGCTACACCGTATCGGAAGGGAGTTGACCACCGCAGGGTGCACAGATGCGGAGAAGGTGTGTTTTGCCGCACACCAACTGGATGGACCTGCAGCAGCATGGTGGGAGAATTTCACAGCCACCTATCCTATCGACACTGTCACATGGGCTCAGTTTCAACAGGCCTTTCGTACTGCCCATGTTTCCACTAGAGCTATGCAGATGAAGAAGCGGGAGTTTCGAAATTTACGCCAGGGGAACCGTACTGTAGGCCAGTACGTGGATGATTTTAGCAAGTTATCACACTATGCCCCTGATGATGTGGCCACAGATGCCGCGAAGCAGGAGATGTTTATGGAAGGGTTGAATGATGAGATGAGTATGCAGTTGATGGTGGCAAACTTCAACAACTACTAGGAGTTGGTAGATAAGGCTCTTATGATCGAAGGGAAGCAGCAGTAGATTGAGAACCGTAAGAGAAAGTATGAACAAGGGAAGTATAACTCAGGAGCTCAGCAGAAGCCTCGCTTAACCCCGAATTCGGGAGGACTTGTTCATAACCATGGAGGTCACAATCACACTGGAGGAGGATCGCATAACCACAATGGTGGTAAGAATGGAAATGGGAACGAAGCTAACAACAATCAGAATCGCTCCAATCCAGCCACACCCACCAAGAGAGACCTGAGTCAAGTTACTTGCTTTAAGTGCGGGAAGACTGGGCACTATGCAAATGATTGCCCTGAAGGAAGGAATGGAAACGGAAATGGGAGCGCCGGGAAGAAGTCTAATCCATTCAACAAAGGACAAGTGAACCATGTTAACGTGGAGGAGGTTGAAGAGCAGCCGGACGCGGTAATAGGTAAGTTTTTGGTTAAGTCATTTACCACTCTTATTCTTTTCGATCCTGGTGCATCGCATTCATACATATCAAGGGGATTCGTGGATAAGTATAACCTACCAACCCAAACCTAGGACCCCTCTTTTAGCGAGCTCGCCTGGAGCAGAGTATATGGCTAGCCGATGGTGCAACCAGATACCCCTAACCATTGGGATGCATGTTTTTCCGTCTGACCTAATTATCTTGGAGTCACAAGGATTGGATGTGATATTAGGTATGGACTGGATGTCAAAGTATGGAGGAAGTATTGACTGTGCTAGTAAGTCAATTTATCTCACCACCCCGGAGGGGAAAAGGATTAAGTATGTATCGAGGCATGTGCCTAGAAGGACCCAAGTAAATGCCCTCACAGGAGTTGTGCAGGAGGAAGTGCCTGTAGTAAAGGATTACCCGGATGTTTTTTCAGAAGAGTTACCAGGCATGCCACCGGATCGAGACATTGAGTTTTTGATAGAGCTATTGCCAGGTACAGGGCCAATATCCAAGAGACCCTATCTGGAGGAAATTAAGAAACATATCAAGGAGTTGTTGGAGAAAGGTTATATTCGAAGGAGTTCATCGCCTTGGGGAGCCCCAGTACTTTTGGTCAAGAAGAAGGATAAATCCCTGAGGATGGTCGTTGATTATCGGGCCTTGAATGAAGTAACGATTAAGAACAAGTATCCACTACCGATGATCAATGATCTGTTTGATCAGCTGCAAGGAGCCAAGGTGTTTTCAAAGGTTGATCTACGATCAGGATACCATTAGTTGAAGATCCGAGAGAACGATATACCAAAGACAGCGTTCACTACGCGGTATGGATTATACGAGTATACGGTCATGTCGTTTGGACTGACAAACGCCCCTGACTATTTCATGAGTATGATGAACAAAGTGTTCATGGAGTATTTGGACAAATTTGTTGTGGTGTTTATCGATGATATTATGGTATACTCGAAGAATGAAGAGGAGCACAAGGAGCATTTGCGATTAGTTCTCGAGAAACTCAGAGAACACCAGTTATACGCCAAGTTCAGCAAGTGCGATTTTTGGTTGAAGGAAGTTGGATTTCTTGGGCATGTTATATCAGGAGAGGGTATAGCAGTAGACCCCGGCAAAGTTCAGTCGGTCACTGAATGGTTGGCACCCACTTCAGTTGGCGAGATCCGCAGTTTCCTTGGACTCGTGGGATATTATCAAAGATTCATTGAGAATTTTTCCAAGCTTGCAAAGCCAATGACTGAACTATTGAAGAAGGATACTAAGTTTAAATGGACAGAAGATTGCGAAGCAAGTTTTCAGGAGTTGAAGATACGTTTGACTATAGCCCCAGTGCTAACTATGCCACACATGATTTGGAGTTAGCAGCCGTAGTGCATGCATTAAAGACTTGGAGACATTACCTTATTGGAAACCGTTGTGATGTGTACATGGATCATAAGAGTTTGAAGTATATTTTCACGCAAAAGGAGCTGAACCTTAGACAAAGGAGATGGTTGGAACTTATAAAGGATTATGATATGAAGCTACACTATCATCCAAGAAAAGCCAATGTTTTAGCAGACGCTTTGAGCCGGAAGAGTTATGCCAATATGCTTGAGAGTAAGGGATTGCCAAAGGAGTTAGCTGAGGATATCATGGAGCTTCGATTGGAGATTGTTCCAAGAGGTTTCGTTGCAACAATGGAGGTTCAGTCGACCTTGTTGAACAAAATTCGAGAAGCTCAGAAGGAAGACAAAGAGATTGCCGAGATAAAGGAGAAGATGAGCCAAGGAAAGGCCAAAGGTTTTCGCGAGGATGAGCACGAAATCTTATGGTTTGAGGACCGAGTTTATGTACCCAATAACCTAGAGATCAGGAAGTTAATACTTCAGGAGGCTCATGACTCACCATACTCGATACACCCCGGAAACACCAAGATGTATTTGGATTTGAAGGAACGTTTCTGGTGGACTGGTATGAAGAAGGATATTGCTGAGTATGTAGCCGTATGTGATGTATGTCAGAGAGTGAAGGCAGAGCATCAGAAGCCAGCATGACTGTTGCAGCCTATGCCGATACCCGAATGGAAGTGGGATAAACTTGGCATGGATTTGATCACCGGGCTACCCAGGACCAAGGCAGGATATGACTCAATATGGATAGTAGTGGATCGTTTGACTAAAGTGGCTCACTTTATCCCCGTAAAAACCACCTATACAAGTGCAAAGTTGGCCAAGATATATATGTCCAGTATCGTATGTCTGCATAGAGTTCCGAGGAGCATCGTATCAGATAGAGGGACGCAGTTTACTTCAAAGTTTTGAAATCAGTTACATCAGACCTTGGGTACGAGATTGGAGTTCAGTACAACATTTCACCCACAGACAGATGGACAGACCGAGAGAGTCAACCAGATATTGAAAGATATGTTGAGAGCTTGTGCGCCAGATTATGGATCTAGTTGGGATGAAAATTTGCCTTACACAGAGTTCTCATACAACAATAGCTACCAAGCCAGTTTGAAGATGGCACCATTCGAAGCTCTGTATGGACGAAGATGCAGAACACCGTTGATGTGGGATGAGATAGGAGACCGACAGTTGTTCGGACCAGACTTGATCAAAGAGTCTGAGAAGAAGGTTAAGTTGATTTGTGATAGGCTGAAGCTAGCTCAGTCCAGGCAGAAAAGTTATGCAGACTCGATATGCAAGGAGGTGACTTACGAAGTCGGAGATAAAGCGTATCTGCGAGTATCACCCTTGCGAGGAGTGAAAGGTTTTGGAGTTAAGGGAAAATTAGCCCCGAGATTTGTGGGACCGTATCGTGTTTTAGAACGGATGGGAGAAGTTGCCTACAAGCTGGAATTACCTGAAGGACTATCAGGAGTTCATGATGTGTTCCACGTCTCACAACTGAAGAAGTGTCATGCTGAGATGGCCGATATACCGTTAAGAGATACCGTACCCTTGGAGGCAATTCAGCTAGACAGTGATTTGATTTATGAGGAGAAGCCAGTGAAGATTCTTGAGTTTGCCAGCCGAGTAACTCGCAGCAAGGTTATCAAGTTTTATAAAGTTCAGTGGAGCCACCATACCGAGGATGAAGCCACCTGGGAACGAGAGGATGATCTTCGCAAGGACCACCCGCACCTATTTTCTGACCAACCCGAATCTCGAGGGCGAGATTCATCTTAAGGGGGGTAGGTTTGTAACATCCCAAATTTTCAATTTGGAATGTTATACATAGGTCATTCATGCATATCATATTTTATTTCTTTTCCGCTCCGCAATCCTCGAAATCCTAAGCAACTCAAGGACCCTCGGAGAGAGTTGGCGATTTTTCCGTTTTCATATTTGATTTCCTACCAAATAATGAAACGAGGATTTTTGATTTTAATTATTTTTCTCTCCGAAAAATATTTCGTATCAAAAATAAATGAGAGGAGATAATAAGACTTCTCCAAAATAATTGAAATATTGGAGGAAAAATATTAAAATCATTTTCCTTTGATTTTAGCTGTTTTTATTCGAATTTTATTTGCAATAGAAAAATTGCACGTTTTCAAAATTGTATTTTAGAGCCAAGAAAATGTTCATCCCGTTCTAAATATTTCATTTAGACGATGAAAATTTGTTTTAGCATTTTTAGGTTTTTATTTTATTTTCTAGAATTTTATTTCTGCTGGCGAAATTATTTTAAAAAAAAGTGTTCCGCCGACTGGGCCGAAACCCAGCGGGGCCGCGGCCCCTGCGCGCGCGCCAGCCCCGCTGCCACTTGGACGAGGAGTCTGAGCCGGACTCCATCGCCGCCGCCACCTTGGCCCCTCCTCCAAGCAGCCCCCCCTTTATATACGCCGCCACCCCGCCCCCCAACCGCCACCACCGCCAGCCCCGCCGCCCCGAGCCACAGCCGCCGCCGCCCGCACTCGCCGTCACCGCAGCCGAGCGCCGCCGACGCCGCTTGCCGTGCCGCCGCCGATCCCCGCCGCCGCGAGCCGCCGCCCCGCCACCCCACCTCGCCTCGCCGGAGTCCCTCGCCGGAGGAACCAAGCCGGATCCGAGCCGCCCTTTTTTTTAAAAACCGTTCGGTTTTTTTAGAAACCCTATTTTGTTTTTTTAGATCGGTTCACCGGTTTTTCGTGGTTCCTCTATTTAGCGGACGTTCGTTTGTACGTTCGTTTAAACGAACGGTTTTCTTCCGTTAGTTACAGATAACGAACGCTCGTTCGTTAGCCTGTTCG
This sequence comes from Triticum aestivum, assembly GCF_018294505.1. Taxonomy (NCBI): domain Eukaryota; kingdom Viridiplantae; phylum Streptophyta; class Magnoliopsida; order Poales; family Poaceae; genus Triticum; species Triticum aestivum. The sequence goes on along the minus strand of NC_057813.1, from coordinate 358,113,430 downwards.
TCAGTTTTCTTTTATCGGATTTATCTGCGATTATTTTTCAGTCGCGATTTCTCATCCGATCTTAGTTTTTGTTTTTCCTCGCGCTCGTTAGTCGGAATCAGGTGATTCAAACGCCTAGAGTTTCGTCTCGAGACTCTCTTTCTATTTAACCAACTTAAACAAGATTTTGATACTGTAAAATTTGACTTTAGTTCAGATTAGTAAACGGATCTTGTTTCTTTCGCCGTTTGAGTTTCGTTGCTCCGTTTGATTTGATTCTTTTTGCAAACCGGAGTTCTTAAGTTGAACTTTCTAGTCATTCGCTTTTGTTTGAAGTTTTGTTTGCGCATCATTGATAGTTGCTTATGTATGTTATTGTTTGTTTGCGATAGAATTTCCGGAGTGCAAAGCGTGTTACTACGAGTCTCTAGGATTCACGGATCGTCAGCAAGGCAAGTAACACATTGATCATACTCTTTTCATACCTAGTTTTATTGCATTAGTTCCATCCTCAAACATTGCATGATTAGGATGTCTTTAACTTGTGGGTATTGGGAAGTAGTTGATGAGGTAGAACCTATCGTCCTGTTATTATCAAACCCTTGGGAGTTACTTCTACGCGTTGTTTATATTGCCATGCTATGCTCGTAGACGTGGATTGGGTTTGAGTGTATCCATGACAGATGTGAGATTGTTAATTAATGGTTCAACTTAAGGTGGCAACTTTAATACACATCCGGATGGATTGAGGCACCTAGGTAACCCAGTGTTGTCTGTTTTTTTTTGGAAATCCCGGGTAACCGTGTGATCTTCCTATGGACCGTCACCCAGGCTCAAAGGGAACTGAGATTATTCATGCTAGAAACTTCCTTGTGCGGCCACAAGCTATTATGGGCTCTAGCATAGCTGAGTAAGTTACGTGAAGCTCTCGAAGAGGTAGATCAGCAGGTAGTGGGTTTCGTAGGTTTGGTATGGTCTACCCAGAGTAGGGAGTTAATGTTTCTGAAAGACTATGTCTCGGTCATCCGTTTCTCAAACACCATGCAGTGCGAGAAATCCAACAGAAGTGGTCGAGTCTTGTGGGGAAAAGTGTGCAAACCTTTGCAAAGTGTACAATCTAATCATGGTTAGCCGTGTCCCCGGTTATGGACAATTCTTGAGTATCTAGTACTTGGGTTATCGCATATATCTCATCACTCATAATTAATGTTGTTGGGTTGATAATTCTTTTAATTGGGATTGAGTTGGGGTTATACCTTCTCAATGTTTCAACCACCATGATAGTTAAATTAAAACCTATTCCTTTGTTGTAGGAAAAAATTTGCTTTTCGCAAAACTATAACCATAGAGCTTTCCACCAGCCATATATGCATGTAGTGATAGCATTATTCTGTTCTTGCTCTACTGTGTTACATTGCCAGCATATTCCATGTGCTGACCCGTTTTCAGGTTGCAACGTGTTATATTGCAGACTTTTCAGACGAGGAGTAAGGTTCATTAGGTTGTTGCCGTGCAGCTCAGCTATGCTGTTGGAGTTGATGGACTCACTTTATCTTCCAAGCCTTCCGTTGTTATCACATTTAGATGGTCTTAAGCCATATTATTGTAATAAGTTCTCTTTTGAGACATTCGATGTAATAAGTGTGTGATTGCTACTCTGTTATAAATCCTTCGAGTACTGTGCGTGTCAGCATTACTGATCCAGGGATGACACTGATGCACAGAGACTTGACCGTTTGAGGTCGGGTCGCTACATTGAGAGGAGAAGACCATGATGAAAACGTTGAGTGGCTCTTATATGCATTATTGTTGATCTAACAAAGAGCCCATATTACCTTGTCTTCTCCTTTGAATTAAATGTTTACAGATTCCAGCTTAGCCCAATGCACGTGCACTATTATTATTATACACACCGTTCGGTCGTGCAAGTAAAAGGCAATAATGACGATATATGATGAAATGATTGAGATAAAGAAAAGCTATATGAACTCGGCCTATATGATTTTTGTAATAAGATTAGTTCATCATTCCTGATTCAGCCATTATGATGGAACATGTTTGCAATGACAATTAGAGACTATAGTTACTCATGCCATGCGTGCCAACATGCTATTCAAAATGGTCGTGATGTAGTATGATAGGGTGGTATCCTCCTTTGAATGATTCGAGTGGCTTGACTTGGCACATGTTCACGCGTGTAGTTGAAACAAAATCAACATAGCCTCCACGATATTTATGTTTATGGTGATTTATATCCTACTAATACTTACACTCATTGTTGGTTAACCTTAATGTATGTTTATGACTGTGTCACTCTCTAGTTGGTCGCTTCCCAGTCTCTTTCTAGCTTTCACTTGTACTAAGCGGGAATACTGCTTGTGCATCCACTTCCATAAACCCCAAAGTTATTTCATATGAGTCCACCATACCTACCTATATGCGGTATTTACCTGCCGTTCCAATTAAATTTGCATGTGCAAAACTCTATACCTTCAAATGAATTTTTTTGTATGCTCGAATAGCTCATGTATCAACTAGGGCTATCTATATCTTCCATGTTAGGTGGGTTATTCTCACGATGAGTGGACTCCGCTCATCATTCATGAGAAAATGGCTGGTAACCGGGATGCCGAGTCCCATGCACAAATCAAATCAAAATAATTACAAACAAAACTCCCCCAGGATTGTTGTTAGTTGGACGTTACCCATTTTTTCGGACCAGCCGTGGAATAGGATCATACAAAAGCAGTAGCAGTTCTAGTGCAAGCATGAGAAGGAAAGAAATGGGCGATATCAGAACGAACAAGGGGGGTTTCCTTGCCTGGTTGCTCTGCGGCAAAGGCAGGATCGTCAGTGGTGTCGTTGGTCTCCGGAGCAACGTCGGTCTCAAGGTCTACATCGGTACCGGGATCTACTGAGAGAGAAGAGGGAGAGGAAACAAATAAATACACATCAAACATATGCAACACAGAGTATGCTATGCTAACGTGTAGTGCAGGGTTGCCTAAAGATATGTCTAAGTCATATTAGTTATTTTAGAATTAAAGTTGGAATTATTAACCGGTATATATGCACTATTCATCTACCAGAAACGGGCTAAAAGTTACGGATTCACCTACGTAGAAGGTTCCAACATGGAAACAAATAACATGATTAAATTCGTCTCGTCGTTCTGAGCAACTTTCATGTAGAAAGTTTTTCGATCTGAGCTACGGTTTATTTTCTATGAATTTTCAAAGATTAGAACAATTTCTAGAATTATTTTTATTTATTGAAATGATTTATGACGTCAGCATTGCCTGTAGATGACATCAGCAGTCAACAGACTCGTTGCTCAGGTCAAACATGTCAGCCTTTGTTAGTCTAACAGTAATTTAAGTTAAACAAACAGGCTAATTAGAGGGGTGCGCCCCAGGTGTCAGTGACTAACTAATTACTAATTTATTAACAGATTTTAAATAGCAGATTTATTTATTTTTTAAATGTTTTAAACAGGTGGGGCCCACATGTCAGTCTTACTGGGCAGCCCAGTCAGAAGTTGATTGGGTCTACCCAGTCAACAGGGCCCCCAGGGCCCACTGGCAGCAAGCCAGGGTGGGGCCCGCCCAGCCACGTCGGCGGCGGCCGGCGGCTCAACGCCGGCGACGCCAAAACGCGGCGGAGGGCGCGGGCCGGCATCGGGATACACCTACAAAGGGGCAAATCGCGCGTCGTACCCGCGTTCGAACGAGCGAAGAACGCCGCGTCCAAACGAGCTATCGCGAGGCCCCGGGGATGGCGGGAGGTGGCCGGACGGCGAGGCACCGCGGCAGCGTTTTCGGGTGTGCTACGGAATCGATGGTACACGGCACAGGCGGCTCCACTAAGGGCACCGGCCGCACCATAGAGGTGCCCTGAGCACGATGACGTGCTCGGATGGCCATGACGACTACGACAATGACTGCAACAAGCTACACGGCGGAGCTGAGCTCGCGCACCATTGGTGACGGCAGCCAGAGCTCGAAAACAAGGTCAAAGAGGAAAGAGAAGAGGGAAGATCTTATGTAGGAGCTCACGGAGGCTCGATGAGGGGATTAGTAGCAGCAGGGGGGCCGGGGACGCCGGTGATCGCCGACGATCCAGAGGTGGGGAACCGACCCGATTTGCGCGAGGGAGGCTCTCCGGCTCCGCCTGCAAGCACCAATGGACGTGGCGGACGCTGGCGAAGCTCGGGAACAAGGTCAGCGGCCACGAGGCCACCGGTGGCCACGGCAAACAACGAGGCGCGACGGCGACGGCGCTCGGGTGAGATGGGGAAAGGGGATCTGGTGGGGAGGGAGAGAGAGGAGGAGCGAGGGAGAGGAGGGGTTGAGCAAGGGTCAGTGGGAGGGTCGACGACGACCTTGTAGACGGCGGTTAGAGGCCGAATGGCTGCCGCGAGGCCATCCGTGACCGCGGACGACACACACACGTCCACCATGCCCCTGATGAACAGAGGTAGGGGACGACCGGGATAAAAGGGCTGGGCTGCACTATTGTGCGGCTAGCCAAGTGCATAGTGTAGCCTGGCCTTTTCTTTGTTTTTTCTTTTCTGTTATTCTTTTATTACTTTATTTTTTCTATTTCTTTTCAAAACATTTTGGCTTTACAAAAATACAACTCTTGAAAATAGGCCACTATCACAATTACTTGGGCTCCAAAATAAAATAGTTTATTATTTTTATAATTTAAAAAGCATTTAGTTTATTTGCTATAGCCACTGTTTTAAATAGTTTAGGCCATTTAAACATTTTTAAAATGTTGGTTCACTACGAATATTAGTTATGGATTATTTGGCACAAGATAAACATTTTAATTTTCACCGCTCGAAGAAATAAATTAAATTGGAATTTGACTTTGATTTTGGACAAGTGGCAAGTTGCATTGAAATCATGATACATGGCCACCATTAGGGGGATATTAATGTAGCATGATTCTCGGGGCGTTACAAATCTCCTCCACTACAAGAAATCTCATCCCGAGATTTTAATAGGTGGAGTAAAACGAAAGTTCTGGTTACAGAATTCTAACGGATCTTCAACGGTCTTGGTTGCTCTTCAGAGGTTGAAACATTGCGAAGTATTCAATTCAATGCATCAGGGCATCATGATGAAATATTCATCCTTTCTTAGGTGCTATCATCGTACTTTCGAAAGGATAAGGGGTAACTTCCAAAGAACAGTCCTCTACAAGGTTGGTTATGTAGGATATAACTCAGGGGAGGTGGCGGAAGGTAACTCTTGAATTTAAGATAAGAGAACATTGAGAGCAAAATATGAAGGCACAATAAGAAGTTTCAAGCAGATAGACAATCGTTCGATGCCTGAAGTAGAGTGTGAAGGGGGTTCAGAGCAACGGAATAGGTATTGCCCCTAAAACCAGAATAGATCATCTCTTGGAAGGTGGCTCGTGATTAACATACAAAGCCAGTGTGAGGAATAACTTTTGGAAATAGAGACGTACAAGAGAGTCAGGTTTCGATCCTATCGAACAGTGGTTTATGGGCCCACCATGTGGGTTAAAAGTAGGAAGGGCACTTACATCTTGCATGGTCATGATAGCAAGGCATGTCAGAGGATAGCTTGTCAGCTATGTCGGCAACAACGTCGGTACTAAAGGCGGGGGACAAAGAGAACCATTTTCTTGCTCGTTGAAATGAGGCGGACCAATAGGCAAAGTTCTTGTACATCGGTGGCCATCGGAATGTCATCAACAATAGTAACAGGGTCTTACTGACAAAGTTATACACCGAGGGGCTTACATAAGCAGGGAATTTTCTCTGCTCAGATAAGTTAGATTACTTGAAAGGTTAAACAAAACAATGGAAAGGAAATTATGATTAACATATTAATCAGAACAACAGAAGGAAAATGTGTTTATAACCGAGTATCAAGAGTATATCTTTCGCAAGGAAAGGAAAAGCATGATATACATGATAGGGCTCCAAATATGAAACCATGTATACAAAGGGGCATGGATTTTATGTGGTTTACCCATACCACAGTGTTTGGATAGTTGATCAAGAAACATTTAGCATTGAGCTTCCAATGTTCTTTTGGAAATTAGGAGTACCAGAGTCATGTCTCGGGATAACATTGACTGGGTCATTAGGTAAGGTCAGACTTTGGATACATAAAGGATTCATAGGAAACAACTTATTAAATAAGTCATACAATTTTAGCAAGGAAAAGATGAGGATGTGGCTGACGGGCTCAACAACAATCCGTCGACATGTCAAAAAGGATGTATTTCCAAAATTATATGAACAAGTTTGTGTTAGGGGGAAGGCAAGAATGTTTTCAATGATAACACAAATCATAAAGGGGAAATGATGGTATTTCTCATCATGAATTTGATTGATATCCTGGAAGAGCTTGGAATGTTGATGATGATCACGACAAATTTGTCGAGAGATTCCATGAAGAGGTAATCGATCAAAGATGACATCAAGTCAGAGGAATGATGAAGCAAAAGGTTATTGGAAACACAGGTACGACATAAACTCGAAACCAAGCTTGCCGTTCAAGGAGAAATGATATGATGAGGAAGGGCGACGTAATCTTAGCTCATCATCGAAAATTGTGCTCTAGGAAGAAGGCCATGTAGCACAGTTAAACTTTAGCATGATAATGATATAGCCGATCAGGCTAGGAATGACCTAAAGGGTTATTAAACTCGTAAGCAACGAAAATTACTTAGAGTTATTGAATCAGAGTGCAAAATTGATTCACCTTTCGTGTTCTCGAGTGACTAATAACTTAGAACCCGGGGGAAATCTGAAATCGGTGAGAAGCAATACTATGTGAGGACTCATAGGAAGCGACATAGTTCTTTGATATTCTCGAGATACCGGAGGGTAATACTCGAAGGAAGATCAAAAATAGAGGTTGTGGGGATGTATTGATCAGCAGAAGACAAGTGCTTTAACTTGTCTAAGAAATTGAATCAAGGAGAAAATATGGTCGGAACCACAATTGCAAAGGATCAATTATAGATACCAGATGAACTTATCACAAGGGGATTATTATTATAACAAGAAGCTTCCATAGTAAGTTCCACATCGGGTCCATGGGCATGGACAAAAAGGTTCAAGGTTGACTCCCACTTTTCCAGTGCATAACCTTTCATCCACTACCTGTTTTGAAAATGGCATTAGTGTCAAAAGTTTTACCGGGTGAAAAAACAGATGAGTATGACCTGTGAAATCTTTCGAGTTCACATGGACTTATGGAAAGCATAGTTCCAACCCATAGGGGCATCTTAGGAACATATACCAGAATCTTCAGGAGTAAATATTACCAGCTCAAAAGCAAAGCATGGTTGGACAAATCAGAGAATAGGATTTACCAATGGCATTATGTATCAGGGAAAGAACTTATCGAGGTTTTTGTTTTCAAAGGACACTATCAGATGATAATTCAACAGAGGATCTAACGGTCCATAACGGAGCTGATGTGAGCATCAACACACACCCAGAGGAAGAAACAACACAAGGAGATCAGATTATAGAAACAACTGACTAATTCAAAGCTCAAATGCAAAGGAAATATGATTTCCAAATCAAGGGATCAGAAGCAAATGCTCTGATTATGGATGGGTAAGTTGAATAGACCTAGGGGTACAATCGACGGTAATCTGATTGGTCGAGAATCAACTCATGTCCAAGATGACGTTTGAGCCGGAAGGATGATTTCTAGGATTCGACTGAGGATTGCAAGAAATCGCAACCTATTGAATCAACAGACTCAAAATGATAATGATAAAGGATGCCAATAAGATTACCAGACTTATGGGATTAATCATAATGCAAGTAAGCAAGAATTTCAAGAGCAATAGGCTGTTGAGGATTTCCGAAAGATTGAATGGTATTTCGAAGACTTCTGTGAAATACATGAATCAACTGGGGATGAGCGGATAATCGATAAGTGCGAGAAAGTATCCGTAGGGGTATTCAGGTGGCAAGAACTGGAAGGCAGTAGGCAAAAAGTATTCTCGGAACAATAGAGAGGATTTCATGGTATCTTGTAATAACAAGACCAACAGGGGAATGATTGTATGAATGTCAAGTGTACATGGTCATCCATAGGGGTTTATCGATGGAAAGGAATTGCAAAAGCGATGGGCACAAGGGTCTCAGAAAAACATCGACAAGTATCTTCAAAATCTTCTGGTGAAGCAGGCGATCATCCGGAATGAGCAGCTCTCTGGGAGGAAGTGTTTACGAGAACCTAATGTAAGAGTTTGCAAAAGTCATTTAACCTGAATAGAAGAGAGATCAGAGTCCTAGAGTATAGACGAGGAGTAAAACATCCTAAAACCACCCAATGGCGACGTGGGCCCATAAGCCGCACAACCATGTTAGTAAAAGTTTTGTAGTGACTAGATCCGACTTTGGCCAAGGAGTTGGAAAGGGGGCTACCTACAGGCAGTTGGCTCTGATACCAACTTGTGACGCCCCCGATTCAATCATACACTAATCATACACGCAAATGTGTACGATTAAGATCAGGGACTCACGGGAAGATATCACAACACAACTCTAGACACAACTAAAATAATACAATCTTTATATTACAAGCCAGGGGCCTCGAGGGATCAAATACATAAGCTCGAATACAAACGAGTCAGCGGAAGAAACATTATCAGAGTACATACATGAGTTAAGTAAGTTTGCCTTAAGAAGGCTAGCACAAAAGCAACATCGATCGAAAAGGCAAGGCCTCCTTCTTGGGAGCCCCCTAACTACTCCTGGTCATCGGCGGCCTACACATAGTAGTAGGCACCCTCAGTGTAGTAGCAGTCGTCGAAGGTGGCATCTGCATCCTGGGCTCCACCATCTGGTTGCACCATCCGAGAAGAATGGAAAGAGGGGAAAAAGAGGGAGCAAAGCAACCATGAGTACTCATCCAAAGTACTCGCAAGCAAGGATCTACACTACATATGCATCGATATCAATGTAATGGGTAGTATCCGTGGAATGAACTACAGAATGCCAGAAGAGAAGGGGAAAGCCTAGGCTATCAAAGACTAGCATCTTGAAGTAGCTCCAAGCATCTTGCAGCAATCAGAAGAGTATAGAATAGTAGTTTATATTTAACAAACATGTTGTAGAATTAACACCTAGAGATCCTTCCCCGACTCCCTACGGGAAAGCAATCTCGGAGCCACATATTCATGACATGCCTTAGCATTCTGTATCCAGTTCTAGTTATATCAATCGGGATACAACTCCGAGCGTCCCTTAGCGTGGACCCGACTATTCGAATAGATAAAACTTCCCTGCAGGGGTGCACCAACTTACGCAACACACTCGATCAACTCCGGTCGGACACACCATCAGGTCATGACCGCAATCGGCCGATCAACACACCGCAGTCCTACCTAGGCTCATCAAAGAAGCCAACACACCGGTCTACATCCTAAGCGCAAGGGTCTCGGGCCCATCGTCCTTTGCACTCATGCACGTTGCGTACGCGGCCAGTGAGCAGACCTAGCCCCCTTATACAAGGCGAGGCATTCCAGTCCAACCCGGCACGCGCCGCTCCATCGATGCCGTCCGTTGAACTTTCAGATGATACATACGACACAAAGTGCCCATACTTATTCCCGCATGGTGGTTAGTGTGAAAAAGGACAGAGACCTACTCGGATCAAATATCCAAACCGTTAGTGAATTAGGAGCGCGCGATAACAAGCAGAGACTCACGATGGATGTGACCCCGTCGCCCTGTCTCGTGGACTGGCGACAAGGGCTAAGAATGCCCGGCTACGCCACGTAGTTATCTCGCGGGCACCTTCCAGGTCAACCCGACTCCACATCACTCGCAAATATGCTCGCGCGGGTACCCCTCAGGGCCGACCTGACTTTAGTATGATGGTTATGTGGTAAAGTGATAGTAACTGTGTTTCCAAAACACCAAGGGGGGACCCTGAGGAATCACCCTCGATGGAAATCCACCTGATGTAATAGTCAAGGTGATTGTAGGAGGAATCACCTTCGGGGTCCACTCTTGAGGAGTTGGACGACAACGTCGTTATCGGGAGTGGTGAAGGAGGAATCACCTTCGATGACCACAACCGATGAACTAAACTACAAGGTTAACATCAGAAGTGCTGGCGAGGTATCACCCTTGGCACTCGATGGTAACCAAGTAGTGTCTTACAAAAAGGGGGTGATGTGCGGTGTCAGGGCCTGGACGTCGATCACGTTGATCGAGTCATCGAACCTAAAGCGAGGGGTAACTGGGACAAGGTGGGGGTCACTGATGGATCTCTAACCAACCTATACTAATAAGTTTAGAATAAGCAGGTAAGGAGTGAAAGCAGGTAACAAAAACAGGCTATGCATCAAAATAGGATCATACAAAAGCAGTAGCAGTTCTAATGCAAGCATGAGAGGGAAAGAAATGGGCGATATCGGAACGAACAAGGGGGGTTTGATTGCCTGGTTGCTCTGCAGCAAAAGCAGGGTCGTCAGTGGTGTCGTCGGTCTTCGGAGCTGCATCCGTCTCGAGGTTTACGTCGGTACCAGGATCTACCGAGAGAGAAGAGGGGGAGGAAATAAATAAATATATAGCAAACATATGCAACATAAAGTATGCTATGCTAACGTGCAGTGCAGGGTTGCCTAAAGATATGTCTAAGTCATATTAGTTATTTTAGGATTAAAGCTGGAATTCCTAACCGGTATATATGAAGTATTCATCTATCGGAAATGGGCTAAAAGTTACGGGTTCACCTACGTAGTGGGTGATACGTCTCCAAGGTATCTATGATTTTTGATTGTTCCAAGCTATTATATTATTTATTTTGGATGTTTTATATGCATTTATATTCTATTTTGTATTATTTTAGGGACTAACCTATTAATCTAGAGCCCAGTGCCAGTTTCTGTTTTTGCCTATTTTAGAGTTGCGCAGAAAAGGAATACCAAACGGAGTCCAAACGAAATGAAACTTTAGCGATGATCCTTCTTGGACCAGAAGCAAACCAGCAGACTTGGAGATGAAGTCGGAGACTCAACAAGGCGGACACGAGGGTGGAGGGCGCGCCCCCTACCTCGTGGGCCCCTTGGAGCTTTCCTCACCTAGTTTTTCGCCTATATATACTCTTATACACCACAAACATCAGGGGGAGCCACGAAAATAGTTTTCCACCACTCCAACCTTTTGTACCCGTGAGATCCCATCTATGTGCCTTTTCCGGCGTCCTACCGGAGGGGGATCCGATCACGGAGGGCTTCTACATCAACACCATTACCCTTTTGATGAAGCGTGAGTAGTTTACCACAGACCTACGGTCCATAGCTAGTAGCTACATGGATTCTTCTCTCTGTTTGATTCTCAATACCATGTTCTCCTTGATGTTCTTGGAGATCTATTCGATGTAATACTCTTTTGCGGTGTGTTTGCCGAGATCCGATGAATTTTGGATTTATGATCAGATCATCTATGAATATTATTTGAATCTTCTCTGAATTCTTATATGCATGACTTGATATCTTTTCAATCTCTTCGAATTATCGGTTTAGTTTGGTCTACTAGATTGGGTTTTCTTGCAATGGGAGAAGTGCTTAGCTTTGGGTTCAATCTTGCAGTGTCCTTTCCCAGTGACAGTAGGGGCAGCAAGGCATGTATTGTATTGTTGCCATCGAGGATAAAAAGATGGGGTTTTCATCATATTGCTTGAGTTAATTCCTCTACATCATGTCATCTTACTTAGTGCGTTACTCCGTTCTTTATGAACTTAATACTCTATATGCATGCTGGATAGCGATCGATGTGTGGAGTAATAGTAGTAGATGCGGAATCGTTTCGGTCTACTTGACACGGACGTGATGCCTATGTTCATGATCATTGCCTTAGATATCATCATAATTATGCGCTCTTCTATCAATTGCTCGGCAGTAATTTGTTCACCCAGTGTAATATTTGCTATCTTGAGAGAAGCCACTAGTGAAACCTATGGCCACCGGGTCTATTTTACATCATATTAGTTTCCCGTCAACTTGCCAATTTCTGTCGTCGTTCCTTTATTTTGCAATCTTTTACTTTCCAATCTATAAACAAAAAATACAAAAAAATATTTAATTTACCGTTTATTTATCTCTACCAGATCTCACTTTTGCAAGTAACTGTGGAGGGATTGACAACCCCTTTATGGTGCAAGTTTGTCAATTGTTTGTGCAGGTATTTAGTGACTTGTGCGTTGTATCCTACTATATTGATACCTTGGTTCTCAAACTAAGGGATATAATTACTCTACTTTGTTGCATCACCCTTTCCTCTTTGTGGGAAAAACCAACGCAAGCTCAAGAAGTAGCAGGAAAAATTTCTGGCGCTGTTGCCGGGGAAGTTCACGCCAAGTCAAGTCGAGATTTGATCTCGCATCAACTTGCCAATTTCTGGCACCGTTTCCGGGGATATATACATCAAGTCAAGCCATACCAAATACCCATCATAAAATCTCATCTCTTGCATTACATTATTTGCCATTCTCCTCTCGTTTTCCTCTCCCCTCTAAAATGATTTTTTAAAAGATTTGCCTTTTCTTTGCCTTCTTTTCGTTCTATCTTTTGTTTGCTTGTGTTATCATGTGCCTTCCTTTTTCTTGCATCTTCGCTTGCTAAAAGTTTTTGGATCCTCATCCACTTGCTAATATTTTTAAGAGATCTAATTATAATGAACCAATTGCTAGTGAGTTGAGTGCACTAGATTAACTTTATGAGGTTTTGCTTGAAATTCGTGAATCTGAAAATTGTGATGAAGTGCTTTATGAAGTGATTTCTGATAGATCTTTGAATAAAAAGCATGATTGCAATGATGTTATTATAAATTCTATTAATGTCAATTGTGTTAATGATATGCAAAACCCTAAGCTTGGGGATGCTAGTTTTTCTATGTCCATTACTTGTTGCAATGATCATGATTGGGGTGATTCTTCTTATGATCTTGAAAATTTATTTAAGCCCCATGATGAATATGAGATTGATAATAGTGTTTGTAATAATATTGAAAATGGGTTTGGAAGCGTGTCAACTTTGGATCCCACATATTTGGAGAATGTTCAATCTTATGATTTTTTTTGATAAAAGTGGCTTTGCAGAGGTCATGACTTTAGTTAATGTTAATCCCACTATTTTGGAAGAGTGCCAACTTCGCATGCATGTGGATCGTGTTGATAATATGTTATATGATAGCTATTTTGTTGAATTTGCTTATGATCCTACATGTAATTATTATGAGAGAGGAAAATATGGTTGTAGAAATTTTCATGTCACTAAATTACCTCTCTTCATGTTGAGATTGCTATCGCCTCTTTCTTCTTCCTTGCATGTGCTAGTTTTTGCTTGCCTCGATAATTTGTTTGCTTATTAAATTCCTATCCATAGGAAGTATGTTAGACTTAGATGTGTTTGTCACGTGTTTTATAATGCTCTCTTTGCACTTCAATTCTTGTCTTTCATGAGAGCATCATTGAAATCTCAATGCCTAGCTAAAAGGCTTTAAAGAAAAGCGCTTGTTGGGAGACAACCCAATACCTTTTCTTTATGTTCTTGAATAAATAATTCATCTAGCCTCTGATTAGATGTGGTTTTGTGTTTTAGTTAGTGTTTGTGTCAAGTTAAACCTTTAGGATAACTTACGATGATAGTTGTGTTGATCCTGCTGAAATATAGAAACTTTTGCGCCTAGTAAATAATTTCTAGAATTTTATTGAAACGTGCTTTTGATCTGATTGTTTTTGCGCTGGATTGGTACACAAATTTCTCAGGTCGACCTAATTTTTAGAATTTTTGGAGTTACAGAAGTATTCAAGAATTACAGATTGCTACAAACTGTTCTGTTTTTGATAGATTCTATTTTTTGCGTGTTGTTTGCTTATTTTGATGAATCCATGGGTAGTATTGGGGGGTATGAACCATGGAAAAGTTGGAATACAGTAGATATTACAACAATATAAATAAATAATGAGTTTGCAATAGTACCTTAAAGTGGTGATTTATTTTTGTATACTAACGGAGCTCATGAGATTTTCTGTTGAGTTTTGTGTTGTGAAGTTTTCAAGTTTTGGGTAAGGATTTGATGGACTATGGAATAAGGTGTGACAAGAGCCTAAGCTTGGGGATGCCCAAGGCACCCCAAGGTAATATTCAAGGACAACCAAAAGCCTAAACTTGGGGATGCCCCGGAACGCATCCTCTCTTTCATCTTCATTTATCGGTAACTTCACTTGAGGCTATATTTTTATTCACCACATGATATGTGTTTTGCTTGGTGCGTCTTGTATGATTTGGGTCTTTGATTTTTAGTTTTCCACAATCATCCTTGCTGTACACACCTTTTGGGAGAGACACGCATGAATCCTGATTTATTAGAATACTATATGTGCTTCACTTATATCTTTTGAGCTAGGCAATATTGCTCTAGTACTTCACTTATATCTTTTTAGAGCACGGCGGTGGCTTTATTTTATAGAAATTGATGAACTCTCATGCTTCACTTATATTATTTTGAGAGTCTTTTAGAACAACATTGGTAATTTTCTTTGGTTATAAATCTAGTCCTAATATGATAGGCATCCAAGAGGGATATAATAAAGACTTTCATATAAAGTGCGTTGAATACTATGAGAAGTTTGATTCTTTATGATTGTTTTGAGATATGAAGATGGTGATATTAGAGTCATGCTAGTGGAGTAATTGTGAATTTCGGAAATACTTGTTTTGAGGTCTGTGAGTCCCGTAGCGTGCACGTATGGTGAACCGTTGTGTAACGAAGTTGGAGCATGAAGTATTTATTTATTGTCTTCCTTATGAGTGGCGGTCGGGGACGAGCGATGGTCTTTTCCTACCAATCTATCCCCCTAGGATCATATGCGTAGTACTTCATTCAATGACTAATAGATTTTTGCAATAAGTATGTGAGTTCTTTTTGACTAATGTTGAGTCCATGGATTATACGCACTCTCACCCTTCCACCATTGCTAGCCTCTCTTGTGTCGCACAACTTTCGCCAGTACCATACACCCACCATATACCTTCCTCAAAATAGCCACCATACCTACCTATTATGGCATTTCCATAGCCATTCCGAGATATATTGCCATGCAACTTTGCATGATCATGTAGTGACATAGTATTTGTGGCAAAGCCATCTTTCATAATTCTTTCGTACATGTCACTCTTGGTTCATTGCACATCCCAGTACACCGCCGGAGGCATTCACATAGAGTCATATTTTGTTCTAAGCATTGAGTTGTAATTTTTCGAGTTGTAAGCAAATAGAAGTGTGATGATCATCATTATTAGAGCATTGTCCCATGTGAGGAAAAAAAAGAAAAAAAGGAGGCTAAAGAAGCCAAGAAAAAAAATGAAAAAAAGAAAGAAAAAAATGAGAGAAAAAGAGAGAAGGGGCAATGTTATTATCTTTTTTCCCACACTTGTGCTTCGAAGTAGCACCATGATCTTCATGATTGAGAGTCTCCTATTTTGTCACTTTCATATACTAGTGGGAATTTTTCATTATAGAACTTGGCTTACATATTCCAATGATGGGCTTCCTCAAAATGCCCTAGGTCTTCATGAGCAAGCAAGTTGGATGCACACCCAGTTAGTTTCTTTTTGAGCTTTCATACACTTATAGCTCTAGTGTGTCCGTTGCATGGCAATCCCTACTCACTCACATTGATATCTATTGATGGGCATCTCCATAGCCCGTTGATACGCCTAGTTGATGTGAGACTATCTCCCTCTTTTTGTCTTCTCCAGAACCACCATATTCTCTTCAACCATAGTGCTATGTCCATGGCTCACGCTCATGTATTGCGTGAAAGTTGAAAAGGTTTGAGAACATCAAAGTATGAAACAGTTGGTTGGCTTGTCATCGTGGTTGTGCATGATTTGAGTATTTTGTGTGATGAAGATGGAGCATAGACAGACTATATGGTTTTGTTGGATAAACTTTCTTTGGCTATGTTATTTTGAAAAGACATAATTGCTTTGTTAGTATGCTTGAAGTATTATTGTTTTTATGTCAATATTAAACCTTTGTTTTGAATCTTTGGATCTGAACATTTATCCCACAATAAATAAAATTACATGGGTAAATATGTTAGGTAGCATTTCACATCAAAAATTCCGTTTTTATCATTTACCTACTCGAGGACGAGCAGGAATTAAGCTTAGGACCAAAGGAAGAAGGATGAAAGCATGCATCAACCCCTATGCATAGATTACCGCAATGTCACCTCGGGAATCCGCTAGTTGAGTGCCAAAACATACATGAAGTGAATCAATATAACACCCCATTGTCACCACGTGTATTCATATGCAAGAGATACACCAAGTGTTCTCAAATCCAACAAGTATTCAATCCGATAATAGCTAAACCTCAAAGGTAAAAACTCAATTTATCACAACAAGATAGAGAAGGGAAAGACACTATATGATCCAACTATGTTAACAAAGCTTGCAGTACATCAAGATCATGCCAAATCAAGAACACGATAGAGAGAGAGAGAGAGAGAGAGAGATCAAACACATAGCTACTAGTACATACCATCAACCTCGAGGGTGAACTACTCCCTCCTCACCATGGAGACCGCCGTGATGATGAATGTGGCCTTCGGTGATGATTTCCCCATTCAGCAGGGTGCCGGAATAGGGCTGCAGATGGGATCTCTTTGGTACACAGGCTTGCGATGGCGGAGTCGAAGTTCTAGGGTTATTTCTAGGGGTTTCCCTATATATAAGAATTTTCAGAGTTGGAATCACATGAAAAGGCGCTAAAATAGGCCCACGAGGCACCAGGGCGCGCCCTAGTGTATTGTGGGCCACTCCATCATCTTCTGGACCTCTCCCGAACTTTCTAGTGTCTCTTTTGTTCCAATAAAATCATCAAGAACTTTCATCCCATTCCGAGAACTTTTATTTCTGCACAAAAAAGAACATCGTGGTAGTTCTGCTGAAAACATCATCAGTCCGGGTTAGTTCCATTCAAATCATACCAAAACCATAGAGAATTATTGTAAACATGGCATGAATACTTCATAAATTATAGATACATTGGATACGTATCAGTGCGCGGGAAGCGCTGCTACATGTGCAAATGAGAAAGGTGTCAACCTTTGTGAAGGTAGCCATGGACCTCCTTTTATAGATGAAGGGATCACAATGGCAAAACAATCTTTACACAAGGTAAATAGTGTCTACAATGCCAAATACATAACTATGACAGGTCTGAACAATTGTATTAAATGCGCTGTGAGGTGTCATGCTAGAGAGGCATTCCGGCAAGGGTTGTCTCTCTTTCTGTGTTGTTCACCAAGCTACCTCTTATTATCTTGACACACTTTCAGAATGGGTGTCATTAAAATTGTATCTTCGGTGGTGAGCTGACATGTGAGACAAGCTTCACCCAACTGCCTGCCCACTCAACACCTATTTGACAAGTGACAGACTGGTCGCTGGAGCGGTGTACAAGTACTGTGAGCTTGCTAGGTCTTGTGTGCCTGATCATGTGCCTTATTACATTTGAATGAAAATGTGGCTAAAACCCTAGATAGTGCAGCACATCCGGGATGACTAAGCTAGGCATGCCAAAGCTCGGAACTGGCGGTGTTGATGAGGAGAGCAGTGGCTACGGTGGAGGGCGCTACCGAAGAGAGTAGAGCTCGCTGAGGCTATTACATCGGAGCACCACCATCCCGGAATGAAGATCCTTAACGGAAAAACCAAAAGGATCAAACTCCACAGAAACAAAATGTTCACGACCTAA
This sequence comes from Triticum aestivum, assembly GCF_018294505.1. Taxonomy (NCBI): domain Eukaryota; kingdom Viridiplantae; phylum Streptophyta; class Magnoliopsida; order Poales; family Poaceae; genus Triticum; species Triticum aestivum. The sequence goes on along the minus strand of NC_057813.1, from coordinate 358,095,657 downwards.
GGCATGAACTAAAATGAGGTACTTAATGAGAGAAGGGAACATGAGAACATGATTAAGATGGAGAGGGTGGGAGGAGGTGGGGATGGCAGTGGAACCAACATGAGAGACGGGAAGGGAAGCACCATACCAATGATGATATGAGATGGATGCGATCAGTGGGGGTGAGAGTGACTGTACCAGGATCCGCGACCAAATGTGAAGTGGCGCCTGAGTCAAGGAACCTATCGCTGCCCCCTTGTGTACAATAGCTGGTGCATGGAGAGGAGCGCCTGATGGAGGGCGCTCATATCCCAAGGTTGCCCATGGACATGGCTTGAGCAGGAACCGGCGCGGGGGGAGCACCGTAGGCAGACACACCATAGGGAGGAGACACGGTGTAGGGCATGCCATGGGGCGCATTCGCGGTGTAGAACGAGGCATAGGGCACGGGCATAGCATAGTGGGACGCGGTGAGCCCGTGGGCAAGGCGCGCGTGATACGTCTCCAATGTATCTATAATTTTTGATTGTTCGATGCTATTATATTATCCATCCTGGATGTTTTATATGCATTATTATTCTATTTTATATCATTTTTTGGGACTAACCCATTAAACTAGTGCCCAGTGCCAGTTGCTGTTTTTTTCCTTGTTTTTGTCTTTTACAAAAAATCAATACCAAACGGAGTCCAAATGAAACGAAACTTTTTGACGGTTGTTCTTGGAAAAGAAGACATCCATGATATGTCTCCGTCGTATCTACTTTTTCTAATTCTTCTCCTCTTGTTTTGGACTCTAATTTGCATGATTTGAATGAAACTCACGCGGACTGACGCTGTTTTCAGCAGAACTACCATGGTGTTGTTTTTTTGGGTGGAAATAAAAGTTCTCGGAATGGAACGAAACTTTGCGAGGATTTTTTATACAATAAGAGAGATTTTCTGGAGCCAAGAACCACCCGAGGGGGGTGGGGGGGGGCTGGGTGGGCGCAACCCACCAGGGCACACCACCCCCTCCAGGCACACCCAGGTGGGTTGTCCCCACCTGGTGGCCCCGCAGACCCTGAAACCAACGCTATGAAATCCTAATTTTCCAGAAAAAATCAGGGAGAAATAATTTTCACGTTTCACAAGACGGAGCTACTGCCGTGTCCTGTTCTTCATCGGGAGGCCAGATCTGGAGTTCGTTTGGGGATCCGGAGAGGGGGGGGGGGGTCCTTGATCTTCGTAATCACCAACACTTCTCCATCGCCAATTCCATGATGCTCCCCACCGGGAGTGAGTAATTCCTTCATAGGGTCACTGGTCGTTGAGGAGTTGGATGAGATTCATCATGTAATCGAGTTAGTTTTGTTAGGGCCTGATCCCTAGCATACATTATGTTCAGAGATTGATGTTGCTATGACTTTGCCATGCTTAATTCTTGTCACTTTGGGCCCGGGTGCCATGATGTCAGATATGAACCGTTTGTTATCACCATTATATCCATGTTCTCGATCCGATCTTGCAAGTTATAGTCACCTACTATGTGTTATGATCCGGCAACCCCAGAGTGACAATAGTCGGGACCACTATCGGTGATGACCGTAGTTTGAGGAGTTCATGCATTCACTGTGTGCTAATGCTTTGTTCCGATTCTCTATTAAAAGGAGGCCTTAATATCCCTTAGTTTCCAACAGGACCCCGCTGCCATGGGAGGGTAGGACAAAAGATGGCATGCAAGTTCTTTCCATAAGCATGTATGACTATTTACGGAATAGATGCCTACATTATATTTATGAACTAGAGCTAGTGCCATATCGCCCTAGGTTATGACTGTATCATGATGAATATCATCCAACGAATCACCGATCCAATGCCTACGAATTTACCTTATATTGTTCTTGCTAAGTTACTACTGCTGCTGTCACTATTGCACTTGCTACAAAATCACTGCTTCACTATTACCGTTACTGTTGATGTTACTACTACTATCAAAACAATCATACTACTTTGCTACTGATCACTTTGCTGCAGATAATTAATCTCCAGGTGTGGTTGAATTGACAACTCAGCTGCTAATACTTGCAAATATTCTCTATCTCCCCTTGTCTCGAATCTATGAATTTGGGTTGAATACTCTACCCTTAAAAACTATTGAGATCCCATACACTTGTGGGTTATTAACCCACGAAGCTTCAGGAGGAGGCCAGAAGAGCCACTGGTGAGCCACGAGCTCACCGGGCGTGCCCTAGAGGGGGGGGGGGGGCTATGAGCTTGTGGGCCTCCTGGGACTCCTATAACCCTAATTGCAGCTCCATAAATACCCAAATATTCCCTGTATACCAGAGGGTGCACAAAAAATACTTTTCCGCCGCCGCAAGCTTCTGTTCTCGTGAGATCCCATCTTGGGGCCTTTTCTGGTACTCTGTCGGAGGGGGATTCAATCACGGAGGGCCTATACACCAACCTTACTGCCCTTCCGATGATGTGTGAGTAGTTTATCACAGACCTACAGGTCCATAGCTAGTTTCTAGATGGCCTCTTCTCTCTCTTTGATCTTGAATACAATGTTCGCTTGATGTTCTTGGATTTCTATTTGATGTAGTCTTCTTTTGCAGTGCATTTGTTGAGATCCGATGAATTTTGGATTTATGATCAGATTATCTATGAATTTTTTGAGTCTTCTCTGAACTCTTTTATGCATGATTAAGATAGCACTAGTGTAAAAACGACTAGCAACAACTTTAGTTGGTGGCGCGCCATTTCCCATTGACGCCAAAACTATTTTTTCGAAATAGTGTTGGCGAGGTCAGAATTAGCATGTCAGCTTTACATGTTTAGTGCTGGCATAGCTTTTCCTAGACACACCACAAATCTGTTGGCCCATATGTACTCACTGTTTGGAATGTAGTGGTGGCGTTGGTTCTGTATGTATAACATATTTATTTTGTTAGTGTTGACGTTTCTTTTCTATGCACGCTAGAAACTGTTTTTAAATTTTATCGTGTTTTAAGTATTTAATGATTATACTGGTCACAAAATATGTACTCATCATTATTTTTAGTATTTTTTATCATTTAGGACTTTTATTTCTTTACTACCAGTTCAAATTTTGGGTCTTTTATTTTGTCAAGTCTTTCATTAATCTTAGTCTTTCTTTATTTCGGCTCTTATTAGCTATGGCTTTGCCCTTTTTTCCCACGCCTGCAATAGCATTCCTGAGTCAACTTAGTAAAAGACCTAAGTCATCGCTCTCTCTCATTTCACACCCATCCCTGGTCGTATACATAGCTCCCCTGGACTAAAGCCGCCGCCGCCGCCCCGTCGCCGCCTCTCACCGGCACCAAGTAGGTTCGATCCACTACTCCTCCCATCGCATCTCCTTCCTCTCCACTCCCACGTACTCCGTTCACGAACATGCCACATGGGATCCATTGGGATTCATGTAGTTGATTTAGGGGAGTGCTTTAATTTGTGTACAAATTTTAGTATATATCATGGATTGCTTTGTGTCATGTAGAATCCAAAGTTAGTTGCATAGATTGCTTTGTGTAGAAATTTTAGTGATAATCCGATTGCTATTGTGTAGAATCTGATATTTATAATGCATTTTGATTAGAAATATTTTGTATGTCTAGACTACTACGAATAAATAAAATCAACTCCTATAAATTACTTGTGTAAAATTTCTTTATTTGTGTCCCGCCTGGATTTTGTTTGTTTGTGTATACAGTTACTAGTGTAGAATTATATACTTAGTTTTCAATATGTTTTGTGTAAAATGAACTCCAATTATGTTTAGTAGAAATTGATTACTAGTGTACAAAGTGATTATATACTTAGTTTCAATTATATTTTGTGTAGAATGGCGCAGCCGCTACCATGTCCAGTGTGCAGGTCAAGGTGCACAACCTACCTTGCAAGTGGCACGCTATTTGGCATCTACTTCCAGTCGTGCTTTGTTCCTGCAGTGGTAACACATTACATGAACCTTCTAACAGTTTGTTGTTTTGTTTTTCTTGCTATTTCCAGTAATGCAATGTGTTTGTTTTTTGTTTTTTCTTACACTGATCGTCCCTTGCAATGTGAGATTGGAGTTCAATGAGCTCATTACCGAAGAACAGTGATCTTCGATGCTCCAGGCCCCCCTACACTATGGAGGTCCACAAGGGACGAAATATATCGCAGATTGGAGGAGATGAATGAATTGGTTCATCACCCACATGCATCTCACTGGGGATAAACTGATCAGCGGGCAACCTCTGGTACATACTTCATCCACGTGATGACTACGTTGGGATGCCATTCGTGACCCGCTTGACAAGGACAAATGTTGACCGCCAGGTCATGGTATGTTACTTAGTGTAGAAACTTGATATGCTTAGTGTTGAAATTTGATGATATGCTTAGTAGTGACATGCTTGTACTAGTTAATGTTGTGATATGCTTAGTGTGTAGTAATGTGATATGCTTAGTGTGCTAATGTTGTGATATATTTAGTGTGTAGTAATGTTATATGCTTAGTGTACTAATGTTGTGATATGCTTAGTGTGTAGTAATGTGGTATGCTTAGTGTACTAATGTTGTGATATGGTTAGTGTGTAGTAATGTGATATGCTTAGTGTACTAATGTGTTGTGATATACTTAGTTTGTAGTAATGTGATATGCTTAGTGTACTAATGTGTTGTGATATATATGCTTAGTGTAGAATTTAAGGATATGCTTAGTGCGCAGTCATGTGATATGCTTAGTGTAGAACATGATGATATGCTTAGTGTGTAGTAATGTGACATGCTCATTTATCATATTTGTTTTTTAGAAATTAACTAAGAGGATAAGTGAAAGATGTGGCATCGAGCCGGATGAAACAGGCATTGCTCGACTATGCCTTACCGTAAGGGGCTCCATCAAGAACTATGTTTACCCAACGGACATAGACGATTGCACTGTGTTCAGCACCACGGAATGGAACAACTTCCTTGCTGAAATGAATCTCCAGGCTGGACAGGCCATCTTAGTCACCATCAGGAAAACCCGGTGCCATGGCTTGAGGATGATGATCGTCATCGACCTCATTTAGAACTATGTGTATGGCGGGGTAGTAGATGCTAAATGAACTTCTTATGTATTAGCACTATGTACTAGCATTGTAGCTCATAATGTTCTATTAACTAGTAATGTTTGTGAGATCTAGCTAGCAGCCACTTAAATAATAACTCATAATGTTCTATTATCTCGCACTGTTCTACTGTGTAATGTTATACAGTATGTACTTAGTTTTAATCTGAAATGCTAAATGTTACATGGTGTCAAAAAACCTATTTTTGGTGCATGGAACGTTCGTGGCGTGCAAATTACATTGCGCGCAACTAGGTGAGTGCATATAGTGGTGGCGTTGCAAACATGGCACGCTAGCAACACGTATAATACTGTTGGCGTAGCCTCCAATGCCACCACTATTTCTTAACAATGGCGCCATATTGGTGGCGTTAACCTTCTACACCAACAAGGTTGTTTTTGGCATACCATAGCTGCGCTTTTCTGCACTAGTGTAGCTTTGTATTTCTCTCTGATTTCTTGATTTGGTTTGGCCTACTCGATTAATCTATCTTGCAATGGGAGAGGTGCTTTGTTTTGGGTTCAATCTTGCGGTGCCCTCACCCAGTGACAAAAGGGGTAGCGAGGCACATTTTTGTATTACTGCCACTAAGGATTAAAAGATGAGGGTTTTACCATATTGATTGGATCTATCCCTCTACATCATGTCATCTTTCTTAAGATGTTACTCCGTTCTTGTTAACTTAATACACTAGATGCATGCTGGATAGTGGTCGATGTGTGGAGTAATAGTAGTAGATGCAGGCAGGAGTCAGTCTACTTGTCACAGACGTGATGCCTATATTCATGATCATGGCCTTAGATATCGTCATAACTATGCACTTTTCTATCAATTGCTCAACAGTAATTTGTTTACCCACTGTATACTTTCTTCAAGAGAGAATCCTCTAGTGAAAACTATGGCCCTCGGGTCTATTTTTATCATATTATTTTCAGATCTATAAAACCAAGAACCCAAAAATACCTTGCTACAATTTATTTACTTTTCCACTATTATTTATCTTTTATACCTATCTCTATCAGATCTCATCCTTGCAAGTAACCATGAAGGGATTGACAACCACTTTATCGCGTCGGGTGCAAGTATTTATTTGTTTGTGTAGGTGCGATCATTGGAGACTTGCGTGTACCTCCTACTAGATTGATACCTTGGTTCTTAACTTAGGTAAATACTTATTTCTAATTTGCTGCATCACCCTTTCCTCTTTGTGGGGAAAACCAACGCAAGCTCAAGATGTAGCAGGAAGAATTTCAGGCGCCGTTGCCAGGGAGGTTCTACATCAAGCCTACCAAGTACCTATCATAAAATATCATCTCTTTCATTACATTGTTCACCATTTGCCTCCCGTTTTCCTCTCCCCCACTTCTAAAACGTTTTCAAAAAAACACAAAAATATTTTCCTTTTTATTCGCCTTCTTTTTGTTCATCTTTTCGTTTGGTTGTGTGCTAGATTGCTTGCTTTGTCACGATGTCTCAAGAAAATACCAATGTTGTGTGATTTTTCCAACACTAATAATAATTATTTTATTAGTACTCTGATTGCTCCTACCACTAATGTAGAATCTTATGAAATTAATGATGCTTTGTTGAATCTTGTTATGAAAGAACAATTTTTCGGTAGTCCTAATGAAGATGTCGCATCCCATATAAACACTTTCGTTAAATTGTGTGATGTGCAATAAAAATATGTGGATAATGATATCATTAAATTGAAGCTATTTCCGTTCTCACTATGAGATCGTGCTAAACCTTGGTTTCATCTTTGCCTAAAAATAGTATTGATTCATGGAATAAGTGTAAACATGCTTTTATTTCCAAGTATTTTCCTCCCGCTAAGATCATCTCCCTTAGGAATGATATAATGTATTTTAAGCAACTAGAACATGTTGCACAATCTTTGGAGAGGATGAAATTGATGATAAGAAATTGCCTACTCATGGTTTAAGTTTATGGATGATCATACAAAAAAATTATGCCGGATTGAATTTTGTATCTACTCAAACATCATAGGATAGCCATACATCATTGGGAAATAATATATAGCGTTGAGCACCATGTTTAAGTAGAGATTACAGCGGGTAAAAGAGGGGTTACACTGCTGCATAGAGGGGGGAAGAGTTGGTGATGAGGGCGGTGAAGTTGTTGGTGTAGATCATAGTGATGATGATGGCCCCCGGCGGCGTTCCGGCGCCACCGGAAGCAAGGGGGAGAGAGCCCCACTTATTCTTCTTCTTCTTTTTCTTCTTCTTCTTCCTTGACCTCCTCCCTAGATGGGTGGCCTCCATGGGTTGGGAGGGGCGAGAGCCCCTCCGAGATTGGATCTGTCTCTCTGTGTCTCTCTGTTTTGCATTCTCGCTTCTGCCCTTTCCCCATTTCTTATATATCCGGAGATCCGTAACTCCGGTTGGATTGAAACCTTCGCCCAAATTTTTCTATGAAAATTAGCTTTCTTGCGGCCAAAGAAGAGCAGTAACTGCCTTACGGGGTGCCCACGAGCGTCAGGGCGTGCCCCTGTCTCGTGGCCCCCTCGGGACCGTCTCACATTGGGTTTTCTTCCCAAAAATCATAAATATTACAAAAATGATCTCTGTCCGTTTTTATCCCGTTTGGACTCCATTTGATATTGGGTTTTTGTGAAACATAAAACATGCAACAAACAGGAACTGGCACTGGGCACTGGATCAATATGTTAGTCCCAAATATAATATAAATAGTTGCCAAAAGTATATGAAAGTTCTAGAATATTGGCATGGAACAATAAAAAATTATAGATCCGACGGAGATGTATCAGCATCCCCAAGCTTAATTCCTGCTCGTCCTCGAGTAGGTAAATGATAAAAAGATAATTTTTTATGTGGAATGCTACCTAGCATAATCTTGATCATATGTCTAATCATGGCATGAATATCAAGACACGAGTGATTCAAAGCAATAGCCTATCATTTGACATAAGAACAATAATACTTCGAGCGTACTAATAAAGCAATCATGTCTTTTCAAAACAACATGGCCAAAGAAAGTTATCCCTACAAAATCATATAGTCTGGCTATGCTCCATCTTCATCACACAAAATATTCAAATCATGCACAACCCCGATGACAAGCCAAGCAATTGTTTCATACTTTTGACGTTCTCAAACCTTTTCAACTTTCACGCAATACATGAGCGTGAGCCATGGATATAGCACTATAGGTGGAATAGAGTATGATGGTGGAGGTTGTGTGGAGAAGACAAAAAGGGAGAAAGTCTCACATCGACGCGACTAATCAACGGGTTTTGGAGATGCCCATCAATTGATGACAATGCGAGGAGTAGGGATTGCCATGCAACAGATGCACTAGGAGCTATAAGGGTATGAAAGCTCAAACTGAAACTAAGTGGGTGTGCATCCAACTTTCTTGCTCATGAAGACCTCGGGCATTTGAGGAAGCCCATCATCGGAATATACAAGTCAAGTTCTATAATGAAAATTCCCACTAGTATGAGAAAGTGAAAGAATAGGAGACTCTCTCTATGAAGAACATGGTGCTACTTTGAAGCACAGGTGTGGTAAAAGGATAGTAACATTGCCCCTTCTCTCCTTTTCTCTCATTTTTTTACTATTTTCTCTTTTTTTTGTTGGGCTTATTTGCCCCCTTTTTTTATTTAGGCTTCTTTGGCCTCTCTTTTTTTATTAAGTCTGGAGTCTCATCCCGACTTGTGGGGGAATCATAGTCTCCATCATCCTTTCCTCACTGGGGCAATGCTCTAATAATGATGATCATCACACTTTTATTTACTTACAACTCAATATTACAACTCGATACTAGAACAAAGATATGACTCTATATGAGTGCCTCCGGCGTGTACTGGGATGTGCAATGATCTAGCATAGCAATGACATCAAAAAATGGACAAGTGATGAAAACATCATGCTAGCTATCTTACGATCGTGTAAAGCAATATGACAATGAATGCTCAAGTCATGTATATGATGATGATGGAAGTTGCATGGCAATATATCTCGGAATGGCTGTGGAAATGTCATGATAGGTAGGCATGGTGGCTGTTTTGAGGAAGATATAAGGAGGCTTATGTGTGATAGAGCATATCGTATCACGGGGTTTGGATGCACCGACAAAGTTTGCACCAACTCTTGAGGTGAGAAAGGGCAATGCACGGTACCGAAGAGGCTAGCTATGATGGAAGGGTGAGAGTGCGTATAATCCATGGACTCAACATTAGTCATAAAGGACTCACATACTTATTGCAAAAATCTATTAGTCATCGAAACAAAGTACTACGTGCATTCTCCTAGGGGGATAGATTGGTAGGAAAAGACCATCGCTCATCCCCGGCCGCCACTCATAAGGAAGACAATGAAAAAATAAATCATGCTCCGACTTCATCACATAACGGTTCACCATACGTGCATGCTTCGGGAATCACAAACCTCAACACAATTATTTCTACTAATCCACAGTCACCCACTAGCATGACTCTAATATCACCACCTTTATATCGCAAAACTATTGCAAGGAATCGAACATATCATATTCAACGATCTACAAGTTTATGTAGGATTTTATGACTAACCACGTGAATGACCAATTCATGCCATCTCTCTAAATAGATATAAGTGAAGCAAGAGAGTATAATTCTTTCTACAAAAGATATGCCCACACTCTAACAAATATAAGTGAAGCAAAGAGCATTCTACAAATGGCGGTTTTCTATGTGAAGAGAAACAGGCAATCGAAACTTCAAATGATATAAGTGAAGCACGTGAAGCAATCTATAAAGCCATACTCAAAAGATTTAAGTGAAGTGCAATGAGCATTCTATAAATCAACCAAGGACTATCCCATACCAGCATGGTGCATAAAAGAAAAGTGAAAACTAAATGCAAAAGACGCTCCAAGACTTGCACATATTGCATGAACGAAATGAATCCGAAAACATCCGATACTTGTTGAAGAAAGAGGGGATGCCTTCCGGGGCATCCCCAAGCTTAGATGCTTGAGTCTCCTTGAATATTTACTTGGGGTGCCTTGGGAATCCCCAAGCTTGAGCTCTTGCCTCTCTTCCTTTTCGTCATATTGCAACCTCTTTGATCAAACACTTCATCCACACAAAACTTCAACAAAAAACTCAGTAAGATTCGTTAGTATAATAAACAAATCACTACTCTAGGTACTGTTGCAAACCAATTCATATTTTGTTTTCGCATTGTGTCTACTGTAATATAGCTTTTCCATGGCTTAATCCGCTAATAGAAATTGATAGTTTCATCAAAACAAGTAAACTATGCATCAAAAAACAGAATCTGTCAAAAACAGGACAGTCTGTAGCAATCTGAACGTTCACCATACTTCTGGTACTCCAACAATTCTACCAAAATTAGAAAGATAAAAAATTTGTCCATCAAGACAGTGCAATAAGAAACAGAACCATTTGACGTACCAGCAAAAAAAGTAAAATCATGCACGACAGCCAAAGGTTTTGTCCTGCACCTACAAACCAACAAGCATTGTAAACATCCTAAAGGAAAACCTTGGCACATTTTTTTATAATACAATGGAATTGTACAAGGGGATACTTATTTTTGATGAAAAGTTCATGTAATTAAGATCCACAAAGTTTCCATGAGCATGAATAAAGTTCAAGGAGCTCTCCCACTTCAACAATGCTTGTCTTTCTCACTTTCACTTCCCTTTTTGAAAAGTTTTGGGTTCCCCTCTTTATTTTTTTATTTTTAAACTATATAAAACCACTCAACAGAAATAAATGACTCTCTAAAACGTCTTGGTTGTCTCCCTGGCAGCGCTTTCTTTAAAGCCATTAAGCTAGGCATATAGTGCTCAAGTAATGGATCCACCCGGATCCCAAGGTATATCAAAGCAAATTTTAATTAACAATGATTTGTAATTTAGTAGTGAGCACAAAGTAACATATATGATATATCAAGCAATGACGAAGTCTAACTCTCTTCCTATGCATCGGCATGTCATAAAAGGACAATTCATGCACACATAGTAAAGGCCAATGCATAGTATAAACCGTTTCTTGCAATTTTATCAAATTGGAAACATAGAGAGGTGGACATATAGTTCCTCTCTCATAACAATTGCAAGTAGGAGCAGCAAGCACATGCATATTATATCTATCAAAATCATCATGTGTAGTAGTAAAACGCAACCCATCAATATAATCCTTAATAAGCACAAACTTCTCCGATATAGTGTAGTAGAGAGAATTCAAAAGGATAATAGGACTATCATGCGTGGACGCAATAGCAAAATTTCATGTTTAACATAAGGAACTATAGCAAGTTCATCTCCATAAGCATAATTCATATTGGCATCTTGGCCACAAGCATAGCAAGCATCATCAAAAAGGGATATTTCAAGAGAATCAACGGGATCATAACAATCATCATAGCAATCATCCTTCGGTAAGCGAGGCCTAGGAAGGGGACGACGCGGAGCCGGGTAAGACGCGGCAGTGGATGCCCACATGGAGAGGAGTACGAGGGTTCACTGGTTCGGTTGCAGTGTGAGGTTGTCGTCACCGCGGAATAACAGGGGGTGTGGGTGAGTGGAGGGATGGCCTGGCCAGCGGTGGGAGTAGTATGGGGGCGGTGAGGCCTCGACGACAGCACAGCCGGCCACGGGAGGCAGGAGCATGCGGCACGACCGGCGTTGCTTTGGGCGGCTGGAGCAAGAATACCGGAGGTTGAAGAAGCACTACGGCCGTTGGATGGATATCATACATTCACTGGAGCTAGAATCATTCGTATATTGACTAAGTTGACAAAGCCCTCTGCCCCGTCAACTTAGTAGGCCCACAAGTCAGCCTCCCACTATGGTGGTCCCAGCTGGCGGGGGGTATTCATTTTTTTGTGCGCAATAAGAAGGCACTTCCTTGCGTGCGAAGATATAGTTGGTGGGTCTGACCTGTCAGCAAAGGAACTTATTTTGACGAAATACAGAGGCCCTTCCGGTGGGGCCCAGATGTCAGGTGGAGGAATCATTATTTTGCGCGTAATAAGGAGGCATTTCCTTGTGTGCTGCCGTGGACCCAGCTGTCAGCCTCTCCACGTACAGTCCACTTCCGATGGATATCGTTCGTTGACCAAGTTGACCACGCCGCGCCGAGAGCACCAGGACGATGGACGACGGCGAGGCCTACAAAGGGAACAACACAGAGCTGGGGAAGACACAGAGTGGCTGCCCACGCGGTGGAGAGTATGAGGGTTGACTGGTTCGGCTGCCGTCGCCAGAAAATAACATGAGGTGTGGGTGAGTAGAGGGATAGACAGGCCAGGGATGCGAGTATGATGGGGTCGTGAGGCCTGCCCGGCACCACAGCCGGCCATGAGAGGCGGGAGCAGGCGGTTCCGACGACGCTGGTTTGGGCGGCTGGAGTAGGAAGATCAGAGACTGAAGAAGCACGATTGCCGTTAGATTGACATCTAACGGTATGACGCTGGTAGAGTCGATTGTTGACTAAGTTTCTTTTTTGAGAAACCTTGAGTATGCATGAACTTAGTAGGCCCACAAGTCAGCCTCCAAATCTGTGCCAGACAACATAGAGCCCATTTGCTATTTTTTAATAATTTACAGCCCATTTGCTAATTCTTAAGTAAGTTATTACATCCCATTTTCTTCCCAGGACCATGTTCAAAAAGTTCAACCTTATTTTGCATATTTCGGTGGAGTCCGAACTGTAGTAATCCCGAAATGATAAACATTTTTAAGAACTTATTGATTTGCCAAAAAATCGTTTTGTTTTTGTAAGCAAATAAGACGTGGGACAATTGAGTTGGTTTAAGGGAAAACCAGTGGTAAAAAAATCAGCGCTGGGAGGAAAAAAACAACAAAAATAAGGATGTAAATATGAAAAGGGAATTTTATGTATTTTCAATATAATGATACGTGTATATGAACTAGTAAAACTATAGGTAGGGATTAGAAAACGGACGTAGGACATGCGTTTCAAGAGGAAAATAGAACTGGGCTATCTGTTTGATTCAGTAAAAAACTGCCTGCGGATGTTGTAAGACAAAATATAACTAACGCTGGCAGGCCAGAGGCGAGTAGATACCTATTGGATCTTTGTGCCCCGTTACCGTCATGGGCTGGGCCTGTTAAAAACAAAACCAAGCCTGGGTAGTCTACAGCCCAGTTGAAACTTGCTCGGCCTAAAAAAACAATATATGTGCTCAATAAATGAGAGAATTTTGCAAGTACAGACTGATAACTGAGATGCAACAGGGATATTGTTTTTTCATCGTGATAATAAGTGCATGCACTTGCTTCGGAAAAATTGGAGAACTGGAATTCGAACGGCAGGTGCTTATGCTACCCATCAAATAAAAATCAGGTGCCTGAAAATTCATTTCGAAACAAATGATTCAGCTTTATATCCACGTCGACCCTCGGCATGATGGTTGGAAGCAAATGCAAGTACATACCAAAAGATCGTTAACAACAATACCAACTTGCGAACGACAAGGTAGTACAAGTACCAATACCAAACTAACTTATAATCTTTTTACTCCTGGCTCTAGTGTTTGTCTGGTAGAAAATCTTGTAGAGGACCAGCTCCCGCTCCTTCTCTTGCTCCAGGTCCCCGAGGTGGTACTGGTGCATCACCCAGTTGGTCCTCTGCTGGTCAAAGTTCTTGTTGTTGTGCAGCACCAGAACCTTTTTGCTGCCCATCTGCCGACCATTGACCATCACCAGCAAGGTATTGCCGGTCTTGTGCCACATCGCGTGCATGCCGCACTCCGACTGTATCTTGCGATGCGTCCACGTGCCCCTTTTGAACGCCCTGGAATTGCGTTGGAAGAAATGCTTCCTTAGGCCACTCAGTGTGATACCTGCAATATTGTCGAATACAGGTTTTAGTGTACGTACTTTGCATTTTCATAACATCTTTGGCATGTTGCACTCACTTGTTTCACTTTTTATTAACTGTCAAATTGTAATTGCTTCACCAGGTCTGCATCTAAAAAGAAAAATAGAGCTATAAACAAAGGAATATGTTTGTGCAAGTAGACGGCCGATCGGTGTCTTAGCTGGAAGTTTCTCAGGTTGTGTGTAGCGTATGCCGTGCTCGCTGTCGATGGTTGGTATGAACAAATTGATGAGAGGGCGAGATCTCGCGCTGTCAGCACTCACTTTGGCCTCAAGGTGCTCGATCAACTCCTGATCCATGGGATCGAACTTGACGCCAGCCGGCAGCACCGGCCAATCCTTCTTCGACTTGCATCGGTAATTCTAGTTATATGGTACTCAATGTATGATCAATCGACTGTATTAAGTGAATGATGAAAGATTTCGACAGATAAGTGGTACTCCCAATCTGAAGTCCAGAATACCCGAACACGCCACCGGGATTCTTGTGTCACCTCACGCGCAGCGTGTTGTCACGTCAATTCAATGTGTGGACATGATGAATAATTTAACCAACGTATACTAGTACTGCTACTGTACTACTTACTAGTCGTATTTAGTGTCACGTTTTAACCATAGGTTTAAGTAACAAGTACACACTTGAAGCCTAATTGATATATATATACACACACACACACACACACATATATATATATATATATATATATATATATATATATATATATATATATATATATGTGTGTGTATACACACACACACACACACACACATAAACACTATTCCGATCACGGGATCAGAATAATATTCTGATCACAACCTGAACTGCCTGAGTAACGCGCCTGACCTTCTCTGTGAACTAGGTTGAACTTCTCGCAACATTGCCCAAATAGGGCTTGCTATATATTATTGGAAAGCTATGGACACCAATATCATGACCCAACTTAAATTTTTGGCAAAATATAAGCGGTTTAAGAGCAGTTTCATAAACCGTTTTTTCTTCGCATAAAAAACGTGAATCGTATTTTTGATCGCATTTTTAAACAGTTTATCGGAATGAGGCATATAATATGGCGTTGGAAAGCTGCTGCAAAATCGCTCCTTCCACATGTTGAAAGTTTTTTCTAATTTCCTACGGTTAAAGAGTAATTTGAAAAAATGTAAAATTTTGTAAACCGAACAGCTGAGTTTGTTTTTTCGATCTCATTTCTAAACGGCTAATCCAATGGAGGCATATGCTATGGCGTTGGAAAGCTTATGAAAATGCGCTACTTTTTCATCTTGAAAGTTTTTTTTTCTAATTTTGAATGGTTTAAGAGTAATTTAGAAAATGGTCCAAGTCCTACCAAGTTCGTATTTTCGAGCTAATGTTTTAACCGTGCGTCCAAATGCAGCAAATGATATGGCATTGAAAAGGTTAAAAAAATGCGAAACTTTTTGGTATGTATTGTTTCTCCCAATTCTTTACGGTTTTAAGTCAGTTTCGAAAATGGCGAAAAACGTATTTTCTACGAACTTTATCAGAATTGCGCAAATAACATACCGTTGAAAAGCTACGGAAAATGCGAAACTTTTTCATGTTGATGGTTTTCTCTGATTCCTAGCCGTTTTCAAGTAATTCCGAAAATGGCGGAATCATTCGTTCTGCCTCTACCGCGAAACAGATTTTTCGAAAATGCACCGCGTGAAGAACCTGAACTTCTCGGTGCGTGTACCTGAACTTCACTCTATTTTTCACGTGATTTTTTTGTTCGTAGTTTTTCATCCACTGCCTGTAGCTCTCCATCCCACTCATGGGAATTGAGCGGGTGATATACCGATGGAAAGCTGCTGTAAACACGCAACTTTCCCATGTTGATCATTTTTTCTTACTCGTGACGATTTTGAAAGTTTTTCATCTAAAATTCATTTAGCGTAGTAGTTGAACTTCATGCTATTTTCACGTTGAACTTCTGTGACGTATTTTTGTTTGTACACGCGCCTGAACTTCCCTCTGTACGAACCCGACCTTTATCGGAATTTTGAAAACCGTTTTTTTCATACAAAAAACGTGGATCATATTTTCGATCGTATTTCTAAACCGTTTAGCAACTAAATGCTCGTTTTAGATAGGAATCTTTCTCATAGGCGGATTTTGCACTCGGGTCGTGAAGAACTCACATTTTTTGCGATTTTACTGCCTGAGTTGTTCGACCTGAACTTCCCGCTGTGCTAGGTTGAACTTCCCGCAACATTGCCCAAATAGGGCTTGCTATATACCGTTGGAAAGCTATGGACACGAGTATCATGACCCAAGTTAAAATTTTCACAAAATGCAAGCGGTTTAAGAGCAGTTTTGAAAACCGTTTTTTCTTCACACAAAGAACGTGAATCATAATTTCGATCGCATTACTAAACCGTTTATCGGAATGAGGCATATAATATGGCATTGGAAATCTGCTGCAAAACCGCTCCTTCCACATGTTAATTTTTTTTCTAATTCCTTATGGTTAAAGAGTAATTTGAAAAAACGTAAAATTTTGTAAACCGAACACCCGAGTTCATTTTTTTGATGTCATTTCTAAACAGCTAATCCAATGGAGGCATATGATATGGCTTTGGAAAGCTTATGTAAATGCACTACTTTTTCATATCGAAAGTTTTTTTCTAATTTTGAATGGTTTAAGAGTAATTTAGAAAATGGTCCATGTCCTACCGAGTTCGTATTTTCGAGCTATTTTTTTAACCGTGCGTCCGGATGCAGCAAATGATATGGCGTTGGAAAGCTTGAACAAATGCAAAACTTTTTGGTATGTATTGTTTCTCCCAATTCTTTACGGTTTGAAGTCAGTTTCGAAAATGGCGAAAAACGTATTTTCGCCGTAATTTCTACGAACTTTATCGGAATTGGGAAAATAATATACCGTTGAAAAGCTACGGAAAATGCGAAACTTTTTCATGTTGATGGTTTTCTCTGATTCCTAGCCGTTTTCAAGTAATTTTGAAAACGGCGGGATCATTCTTTCTGCCTCTATCGCGAAACAGATTCTTCGAAAATGCACCGCGTGAAGAACCTGAACTTCTCGGTGCGTGTACCTGAACCTCACTCCGTTTTTCACGTGATTTTTTTGCTCGTAGCTCTTCATCCCACTCACGGGAATTGAGCGGGTGATATACCGATGGAAAGTTGCTATAAACACGCAACTTTCCCGTGTTGATCATTTTTTCATACTCGCGACGATTTTGAAAGTTTTTCATCTGAAATGCATTTAGCCTAGTTGTTGAACTTCCTGCTGTTTTCACGTTGAACTTCTGGGACGTATTTTTGTTTGTAATTTTCTCATCCATTCGTAAATGTTACACAAATAATATTCCTTTTGTACAAACGTCTCTCACAATAATTTTTTTAACTTTCTCCGACCAAGGACTTGAACTTGTAACAACAAAACTTTTAGCATTTGCTTTTTTGTTCTTTTTTTAATACAAAATGCACAACGTGTAGTACATGAACTTCTGGCAGTTATGAACCTGAACCTCTCTTGTTACGTGAAAATATTTTGAGTTTTCTTATGAATTTTTAATCTAATTTTTCTTAATCCTTTTTAATGAATTTTGAAGCGCTCTATTTTTAATAGTTGAACTTCTTGTTATTTTATTTTTGAACTTCTTATTTCCATTCTTTAATAACGAGGAAAATCTGAGTTTTCTATAATCATCGAACCTCTCCATCTTTTTAATATGGACTTCTTGGTTTTATTTTTCTTTATCTTTTTTATGAAATTTCAAAGCGCTCTATTTTTAAAAAGTTGAACTTCTTGTTATTTTATTTTTAAACTTCTTGTTTCCATTCTTTAATAACGAGGAAAATCCGAGTTTTCTATAATCATCGAACCTATCCATCTTTTTAATATGGACTTCCTGGTTTTATTTTTCTTGATCTTTTTTTATGAAATTGTGAAATTTTGAAGCGCTCTATTTTTAAAAAGTTGAACTTATTGTTATTTTATTTTTGAACTTCTTGTTTCCATTCTTTAATAACAAGTAAAATTTGAGTTTTCTATAATCATCGAACTTCTCCATATTTTTCTTCAGTATGTGGTACTCATGAACTTATGAATTTCGGAAACACAAACTTCGCATGCTATTGAATTTCAAGAAAATTTCCTGAACATATAAAAATTTGAGCACAGTAGTACAAGACAAACAGTGCATTTTCTGTATCCATTTTTTGACACATGGCAACATGGGAGCAGGGGCTCGTCGGGGGCGTTGTGCACCAAACCAAAACAGATGTACACGCATCAACAATAGAGGTTTAGTTCATTCGTTGAATTGTTTTCTATGTTAAGACATAAAGACCAACGGGGGAGAAAGAACCAGAGAGGAAGAGTTGGACGCGAGTGATACGATCGCATATGAACTACTGCTCATTCAGGGGAGCAGCTGCACCTCTGCTAGGGCCACACCAATGGCACGGGCGAGGCATGGTTGTCCCCTGCAGTTTAAACTGTGGTCGGGACGCAAGCGATGAAAAACATACACCGGAAGTGAGATTGCATCCCCATGTTGGAATGCACCCCAAAAAACAGCACAAAAATCACACACACACACCGTTCTGAACTCCGACCTTCTTTCTGCACCTTAAGTGACCTTCTCCCCTGCCTGATGGTGACCTTCTTCCTCTCTTTGTTCATGCGGGTAGCAAGCACCAGCGGCACGTAGGTCCCTGGAGACACAAACTTTTTGAACAAAACAGTGAGAAAAAAGCAGTAAAGAACTAAACACATGAACATCAAGCAAGAGGAGTAGCCGGCAATTTTTCTTCTTTCTCGAATTGTTATTTTGTACTGAGAATTAAAAATTTCAAATGAAGTTGACATGTACTCCTTCTTTCTGAACCATCCTAACTTCAATTTTCACAGAAAACTGATGCCGGCTCGCCGCCCGGGATCCTCCGCCGTTGATGAACTCCAAACTCCGGAACCGGGTTACTGTCGTGGACTGCAGCTCGTGATGGGCTCGACCTTCCTACCACTGCGGGGCTAGACTGGGATGGCCTGAAAAGAAATGATCTGCATGGCTGCATGAGCGAACTGGACGAAAGAATACTGAACTTTCTCAATGTCTATATACACATTTTACATGCACATTCATATTCAAATGCTGATGCACATGAAAAAATTGAAAAAAAATTGAATTGCTGAGCAGATTGAACTGCCTGCTCGCCGCACACAAGCATGAATTACGACCACCTAAATTAACAAATTTTGCATTTGGAACTTGCTCTTCCCCGAGGAGACATCCAAAAGCTCGCTGGGCTTGGGTCAGCGGTCCATTGAGCTCAACGGAGAAGCTGCGGGAGCCCCCCTAAGTGAAATGGATGTACGCCGTGTCGTTTGCTGTCAGTGCCGCATCGGCAGTCTGGAAGGAGGACGTGAGGTGGAGGAGGAGGGCAGGGGTCTCACCTCTGCTGGCGAGGTTGGACAACGCGACGGTAGCAGTTGGACGGGGAAGGGGCCGCATCTCATTGACAAATTCGATGGCGGCGCCCTACTGCTACTCAACGCCGGCGCCCGTGTGACCCGGGCATCTCCCTAGCCTTCTCCCACGTAGCCGGCGAGTCCCCCTTCCTCCCGTGGGGGCGGGATGGGGTAGCGGCGGTGGTGGGGAGGCGCCAGGCCGGAGATGGTTGGCTGGGGTCGTGGCTGCGCTGGGCAGCCGGGCCGGCGGCGCGTCAGGTGGAGGTGGTGGGATAGTGCCACGGAGGTGGTGGGGACCCGGGATGGCAGGGTGTCGGGATGGAGATGGTGGGATGGTGCGGCGGCGCGACCAGGGAGGGAGGCGGCGGTGGCGGGGCGATCTAGTGAGGCGTCGACGGTGGCGGGCCGATCTGGTGAGGGCCGACGGCGGCGCGGGCCAGTGAGGGAGGCGGCGGTGGAGGAGATGCGGGGATCGGGGGAGATTAGGGGAGGAGGTGGTGGGTGGATTTTTTCCCCTTTTACCGATCAGGTCCGGATCAGTTTCTTGCAATCTCAGCAACACACTATCGGGCCCTTATAGGGCCGACCGTGATCCGAATAACTATTCTGATCCTAGGATTAGAATAGTGCTACTCTCTCTCTCTATATATACATATATATATATACATATACATATATATATATACATATATATATATAAATATATATATATATATATATATATATATATATATATATATATATATATATATATATGGCTTCTGCACAGCATCTCCATCAGCATTATCAGTACATCCTACGCAGGTGAGTTAGGATGCACTTGATCCCAGGAAGGTATCTATCCTTCAAACCAGAGGAGTGCTTCAAACTAACAACAGTACATAATATGCAACAAAAGAGGGTCGTGCTACAGCAGCATAATACATGCTCAGTCTAGATATCAACACGAATCAAGTTGTGCATATTTGCTGTTGGCATGAACCACATCGCCGCATGTCGGGTTTGCAAAAGCCATCCATCGCATGGAAGCTTGATGCCTTTCACACACTGAAGATTATCTGGCAACAAGCTGTGTCGACGAATCTCTGGATATGGTGATTCATGAAACCCATGGTATGATGTGTAAACACAGTCCCCCCTGGTGAATGGAAGTTGCATAGCACGGTAATCATCACCGGTGATATGATCGATGATTGGTTGGATGATCGGATAATTGAGCCCGAGGAACAAGGAGTGGTTGCCGAGGCTGTAAACCCGCCTCTAGTTGAATACGCCTGGCCCAACGGAGCTGGGATCTTTCTCGAACACGAAGCAGCCATAGCCATCAATGTCACAAATGCCCCACACATTGTACTGCATGTGGTTTGATGTAATGGTTTGGTTAATTTGGTACGTGCGAATGAGCATCAAATGACTGCCGTCAGCTGAACGAGCGATAAACCACCACCCATCGGCGGGTATGATTCCAGGTCCTGGAATCATGAAGGCCAGCGCATTTGCGTTTGCTGCAACAATTCAAATTGGAGACCAAAAGGACAAAAAGAAACAATCATGTTCAGAGTATGTGTGGAATTAAGATTATTATAACAGCAACACATATCATAGACGGAGAATTGCAATGCCGTGGTCATAATCATACCCCAAGTTAAAAAAAATAAGCCAATGGCTTTCATATTCTAGCAATATGTCATGGTTCAAACATCATGTAACAATGAGAGGAAAACAGCTATGACAGAGCCTACTCATATTCTACCATAGCACTTACTACTACTGTTCTCATATCAACTCTAAGCAATAGCATGCGTTGTTATAAAAATCTTGGAAATGAGAGTAACATATAGTAATCATGATGTTATGCTCATAATATGTATTCTAACAATCATTAGATGCCAATTGTTCTCATATCAACTCTAACAATAACATGTGTGGTCATAAAAATCTAGGAAATGAGAGGAACATATAACAATGATGTGGTTATAGACATACTCCCTCCATCCCAAAATAAGTGTCTCAACTTTGTACTAGCTCTAGTATAAATTTGTACTAAGCTCAAGACACTTATTTTGGGATGGAGGGAGTACTATCTATTCTAAATTTGTAACAATGAACAGGCAGTCATATTCATAAGGTAAAGATGAGATGATATAGAACAATTACACGACGATAGATTCCACTAGTATAGGCAGCCAATCTGTGCGTCGACCGCGTAAACGATGCCATCATGCACTATAGCATCAGACAAAAATGCTGCCTCAACAGGATTGACGATGAGCCATAACCATGTATGGCGACCGGATTCCAGATAGACTAATCCCATGTTGAACAAGGCAATGAGCTTGTAATCCATGTAGTCTTCTGATGGTGTGGGCACTTTGCAGAATACAACTTTTAGCAAACAGAGGTCGAGCCAAAAGCTTGACGCGTCTCGTGCGTAGTAGGCAGGAGTGTCCGGCGGGCCGCGAGGCTCAATGGCGGCGGTATCCAACGATGGAAGGGTGATCTCTCGCTGTGTGGAGATATCCATGAGACACCATGGACTACCGGATTGGTGGATGAGGATGATCTAGTTGGCCTTCATGCCCGCCCAGTAGTGGCCGCGCATGAAGGACAGGTGGATGGGTAGTGGTAGCATGTCGAGGGGCACCACGACAACCTCTGTAGGATCGTCAAGTCGGTGTCTGGGCCACCTGTGAGGATCGGGCATCAGCAAGCAGGGTGTCTTGAAAAGAGCCGGCTGGTTGCAGATGAGTAGACGGTACAAAGACACCAAGCATGTGGCCAGACGGACGGTGCTGAGTAGGTCCATATGATTACAGATCTGCTCCAAGAGAACATCAGGGAGGGAATTACAATCGCGGCTCTACGTGTCAGTCGGTTCTGCCATTGGGGTTTTCAGTGCCTGCGAGCCAGCGGTGAAGTGGATTCGAGCGGGCGAGCGAAGAAGCTTCTCCTCGTGTGGTCGAGCAGTGAGCGGGGGGATATGGTACGCGTGATCTACCAAGGAAGATGGTGTGGGCGGGCGAGCAGTGAGCGGGGGTAAATGGTGTGCGGCCGATGATGGGGAAGAGAGGAGGAAGAAGAACAGAGGAGGAAGAAGAGTGGAAGATGGGGAAGAAAGTGCATTAAAACTCAATTCTACTAGTAGTACTACCAGGATATACCGTCATTCGGAGTGTAAATAGTTACACCGATAACATGTGGGTCCACCACAAGAGGGCCCATATGTCAGTTAATGGAGGACATAGGTGCGTAGGCGTATTTGCGGAAGCGTGCTCTACTGGCAAACATGATGGTAGTACCGGGTAAGGCTGATTTAGTAACACCAACACGCTGGTTCAGCTTATTAATTACGTGTCCCATCTGCTGCAGCGTGTATTGTCACTTCACTGTGAAGACTAGTTGAATAGTTCTCTCTGACCGAGATGGGGAATAATGGATCGCGAAGACTTCCTTTCTACAGTATCCCTATGCCTCTACGCTCACTTCACTCATTTTGCTCCGTACCTAGTCACTTGTTGAAATCTGTAGAAAGACAAATACTCCGTATTTGGGAACAGGGGGAGGATTTTACTCCGTATTTGGGAACAGAGGGAGTATCACCATATGGAGGGAACAAAGGAAGCTTGAAATATGAACATGTCAATGGGAGGGAGTAAGCCCCATGCATGCATGCATGCATGCAACATGCAACACTCACACGTACACATGGACGCACACAACACTCAAGCACCCATGCGGCACACAGCACACGACGCAACACACACGCTCATGCTCAAGTGCTCAACCTACTCCCTACGTCCATGAAAGACTGTACATTTAGATATTTACACATTGACCAAGGCATAATTAACGCCCAAAAGTAGCAGACTTATGTGTGCATGCAACCGTTGAGATAATAAGATTAAATGAAGACCGTTGCATGCTGTAATTAAGGATAGACATGTAGCCTATACCTAGAGCACAAGTTGGTGCATTAGTCAATCAATATCGATTTAGATTAAAGGCTAAATGCATTGGAAGTGTAGATGTACATCGTGTACTACACTCTTTGTTTTTTATCCAATGTACACTCTTTGTTGGAAGACCGAGGGAGTAGACACGCATGCACTCACATACACAGCCAGGGTGGTTCGCGCGCAAGGGTTGGACTCCTGTCGCACCTGCGTAAAGTTTTGTTTAATTGATTTCTTTGCTCTGCCAACTGACAGGTGGGACCCAGAAACCAAGTGACAATTTAACCAGTCAACAAAGTGCCACGTCGACTATGTGGCCAGTCAGTAGGGTGCAATACGATGCTCTACGATGAGCTAGTAATCATATAATCACCGCAAAACTATATATAGTGACCGTAAAGAGCGTATTGTTACATATGTTGATCGCCAGTGTATTTTTCTCATTTCAAATTAAGTCATATTAACCGGAAAGGACGCAGTATGGACTAGTACTAGTACTGCTTTGATGTGGTGATGCGGAGCATCCTTCGGTCATCCCCATGAACCTTCCATCGTCTCACCAAGCACCAAGAGGACCCATGACTAGAGCACGAGCTAGAGCTCTCGAGACCGAGGTGACTTCTCTCCTTAGTGATATATCAGATGATCCTCTCGAGACATGGCTACTACCTCAATCCGGAATATTGTGCATGATTAGGTACCAAGAGGACCCTCCCGAGGATGCACATGAAGATGGTCAAGACCCCAAGTCCACGGAAGAAGAGAACCAATGGAAGAAGGCAAGAACAACCTCCAGGCACCGGACATCTAGCCAGGACCCCGGACAACCGGCCCCTGGAGATCTACACATCTAGGCCTCTGCAGAAGAAGCTACAGGGACCAGACATCCGGCGTCCAGCCCGGACATCCGCCCCCCTCACCGGAAATCGGGCCAAAATCTCGGACATTTGGCACCAGCGTCAAGGGAGCATAGAAGGTTGCCCCGACAGCCCGGACATCCGGCCAGCACCCCGGACATCCGGCGCCTCCCGAAGCAGCGGGCATCCGTCCCCTCCGAGCGGACATCCGGCGTCGCCCATCCAGAGAACAAAATGGCCAGCTGCACCAGCCCGGACATCCGGCCCTTCAGCCCAAACATCCGGCCCCTCGCGAGCCACCGGACATCCGGCCCGATGACCGGACATCCGACCCTCCCTGTCTGCGAATAGTGTAAGGGCCAAGGCCCATGTACCCCTCTTCACCCCTAGACTATATATACTCCATCCCCACCCGGTTGAGTGTTTCTCTCGTTTCTCCCCGTGTTTTCCCTTGTTTTCTCCCGCGTGTTCTTCGTGTTTCCCCGTAGGATCCACTCCAAACGTGAAAGATCGGCCCCTAGGGGTCCGCCCTACATCATGTGTCCCGTCAACTCGCCGAACGAGGAGAAGCTTGCTTACTACGCCTCTCCCTCACCCACGCGCGCTATGGTTCGCAGGACGAGGAGAGGGTTTTGACTATAGCGCCCTCTCCCTCTCCCTCTCCCTCGCCCTCGCCCTCACCCTCGCGGTGGACGTGCAACAGTTTAATCGGTGTCAAATTGCCAGAAGCATATTGTACTGTAGTATCATCATTGTTGGACCTTCCGAAGAGGCGAAGAGCCAAGTGCAAGGTTCACACAAGTATGAACTGTTGAACCTCCCGAAGAGGCAAAGAGCCAAGCGCAAGGTTTTATAAGAGTTGTCGTCCTAGTAGGAGTGTACTACTACAACTATAGCGAATGATGCTACTGTATGATGCTGCCATGTCACGTATATCCAAAGCTGTGCCACCTTTTTTTCTCAAAGAGCATGTTGGAGCCCGTGCAACAACCACACAAGTTGCACGTACACATAACACATTTACTAGTAATAAATTCTAAAGGACAAATGCCAGTATGCCACAAAAGTTCATCTCCAATTCATATGATAAATTTGTGCACGACTAGTCTACATATATTCACAGCGCTACCGTTCACAATTTACCGTACTCCACTTACACGTTATAGATGGGCTACATGCCCTCCTCCAGATTCCAGTCCCAGGTGTTCTTCATGGATGCCATGATCCATAGAGGTGGGTAACGGGAATCATTGTCGCGGCTTTCTAGTCCGGTTCCACACGATGGAGACTCATCCAAGCTAAAGCGGCATAAATCAGGGATAGTGGTTCCAGCATGTCATTCATCCGGCGGTGCGCACTGAAGACACAACCATGCTTCATGAACGGCAGGCCTTCCGTGTCGTGCACGAAAGGTGGCATTTGCTTCACAATGGGGTAGCTATCCCCAATGAAAAGCGAGTACTCTCCAAGAGTGTTCCTCGGCACCACGTCGCATCACGGGGGTCGAACTCGATGCCGTTCATCTGGTACACGCGGCATCTCAGATCTGGACACATGGTGACGTACATAGTCAAGGTCCATGCATAATAATGTTGTGCTCAAATATGGTGGCCAGTAATACTGTGCAGCAAATAGTACTACTCCGGTATAGAGGAAGTAAAATAACCGGCTTATTATATATAGCCACTCTTGGCTACATGGATGAGATAGTAAGACATGGAAAAACAAAAATGGTGATAGCTAGTGGGTTCAAGTCTTCAAGGGCCTAGCTAGCTATACACTTCCTCCAAGGTAAAAAGTACTCCTACTAGTACTACTAGTACAACAATGAAAGAGAAGGCGAGAGGGTTAAAAAATGGAATACCTGGGTAGATGGTGATGGTCCGATCGTGGTAGATTGTGTGACCATGTTGCACATCAGTGGTACCATGGGTAACAACTGCTAAGTTAGTTGATCCCAATATGCCAAAGTCAGCTACAAGGTTCCAGGTTAGACCGAATCGCGGATGCAAATGCACATCCAGGATCGGTGATCTTATTTTGATCGGGGGATGACTGGTCCCTGCAAAATAATGGAGTACCATTAGGGATGCAAATGATGGTTTGTGCATTCCGTTTGTAATCTCCCATACCATAGGATGGCAACCAGATGAAACAAGTCCCCTGGCTTGTCAGCGCGAAGATGCGGCCTAGATGGCGCACGGCGTCTTCGAACGTGTAGGGGTACAAATCTGCTACCGCCAACATGCGCCAGCCTCTGTCGTTACTTCCTCTTGCATTGATGGCAATCCTTATGTCGAACACCGCGATGAGATAGTAATTGTCGTAGCCGCGTTGCTTTGTCCGCGGGTCCGCAATTGCTATCTTCTTCAATCTCATGTAGGCATCATCATACGTATTCAAGCCCAGCCAGTCCTGAAGGCCGATCCCAATGGTGGAGAAGGGGTCTACCGGAACGGCTGCACTGTTGTGGATGTTGTGCAAAATGATGGTGGTATTCGGCCGGGGGTATGCAAGCCAATCTTCATTGGCACCGACCCAGACCTATATATAAGACGGTGGGCAGCTGATGAGGACATCAATACAATTGTTACACCCACAGCCCCCGCTGCTATAAATACTGGACCAATTACTAGAGCTCGCGCACGCCAACTAAATTACCAGGTACTTTCGTTTCTTGGTAATGATTCTAATGTTCATGAGAATATGATGCTGCCTAAATTGGATACATTTGTTTTGCTTACAAATGAAGGGCCTAGCTTGGAGAAGGATGAACATTGGATTAAGAACAAGCATGGAGATGATGGCATGCGCAAGGGGAACAAGAACGGAGTTACAAGTGATGATTTCAGGACTTTGAAGCCACCATAATGGGTGCATGAAGCCTTGGACAAAATATACAAGATGCCACTTCATAAATTTCGTCCCGAGGCTATTATAGGTGTCGCGTCACCTTATTATTGGGCCAGGCCCATGTAATTTCGAAATACATAGGTATAGGCTATTTTTAGAGTCCGTATGTGTGGGGAAACAAGAGATAGGGTTGATTTCGGACCCCTCCACCAAGGGTCACGAAATTCCCCCCTCTTCCTCCATATATACAGCCCTTAGGGCATCGTTTAGACTTTGGGTTTTGTTTAGATTAAAAGTTCGCCATAGCTGCAACTTTGCGTACTTCGTTTGTGTTCAACGACCAGACAAAGGCGTCACAGAACCCCACCTTGATCAATAAAGCTTTCATCTTATATTCGCAATATCCAGATTGCAATCTCAGTTTCTTGCTTGTTCTTCGTTTGCTCGCAGGAAACAGACCCTCGTGGTCAGGTTGATCGTGCTCCGGCGTGGTCAATAACCTCTCGGAGTTGGTTTAGCGATTGCTAAGGAGCGACGTCCTCGCACGTTCGTAGTCGGATCGTCAAAGTCGACTGCCACCAAAGCGATATCATCATCTCATCGAAAGGCGGGCCACTTTTGCCTCTATCAAGTGGTATCAGATTTCCAGGTTGCTCGGTGAGATTTTACAGTTTTTCGTAGTTTAGATCGAGTCTATTCTTCATACCTATAGTCCACGAAAAAGCCACAAAAAAAATTAGGGTTAGTTCATCATATCCGAACCAATCTGAGCCTTTGCATAATCTTTTTAGGGTTTTGCTTTGTTGAATTTCTGGTTGCATCGTCGTGTCTAGTTGCTGGTCTTAGAGTCTAGTCTTTTAGAGTTTCGAGTTCTGGTCATAAGTTGTCACGCCGCCGCCGCACCATCATCATCGCCCCTGCCATCTACCACCGCCGCTTATCCGCCACCGCTTCGAATCCGTATCCATATACCACCACCGCTGTCATATACCACCACCGCTGCCATCTACTACCATATATCCACCACCAATCCGAGTTCTTGTCATATTAGGTTTGTTTTCGAGATCCATCTAGATTCCGATTCGTGTTTCCTTGCCGGAGTAGGTTTCGGAAAAAAGAGAGTCCGGAAACCACCCTCCGTTTAGGCCCAAAATTTTTCGAAAACGCATTTTTCGAAAAATTTTCTGGCTATCCTATTTTTAGGTGTTTCTGAGTGTTTTGAGACAGGTGCCATTATAGGAAGTTTTTTTTGACCCGTTTCCAGTTTTTGGGTCCGGGCAGTCGAAAAAACAAAAAAAAAATTTGGTCGAAAAAATTTCGTGCCCATCCTGTCAGTTTGACCTAGGAAGAGTTTTGAGACACTCGCCATTATAGTGATTTTTCGCAAAAAAAACAGAGCAAAAAAAAAGAGCGCAAAAAAAAAGAGCGAATTTTTTTTCCAGAGTGTGCTTTTTCCTTG
Organism: Triticum aestivum; assembly: GCF_018294505.1. Lineage (NCBI taxonomy): Eukaryota > Viridiplantae > Streptophyta > Magnoliopsida > Poales > Poaceae > Triticum > Triticum aestivum. Next base: position 358,067,100 of record NC_057813.1, on the reverse strand, counting down.
TTTACGTGCAGCGCCGTGATTTTGTTAGTGTTCTAGGCTCGCGTCTCTAGCACGGTCTAGCCTAGGACCAGCACAGTACCGTCATTGAGCGTTTATTCAACTTTGCATCTCTGAATTGATTATTGCTGACCCTTTTTGCTACCATATTATAAGCCTTCCCAGCTCCACATACATCTACGTCGTGCGTTTGACTCTCCCTGGTAATCGCTCTATCCAAGCTTTGAGAGTTTTGACTACAACGGTTGCCGATCACCGCCTGCTGCTGGGTAAGAACTGGTAAGAATTTGAGATTTGCTTGACGGATTTGTGACACCCACCACCACCTCTTGTTAGTAGTCTGTAGGATCATATTCTTGTGTGTTTCTATTGCTGCTAACCATGCCAGGATCACAAGCCGACGAGACTGACTGGGAGAACATGACGAATAAGGATTTGCATGATAAATTTCAGCAAATGATGAGTGGACAGGTGCAGGATGTGCTAAACAGATTTGAAGAGGCCATGGAGAAGATAGATGGCATGGAGAAGACGTTCGAAACAAAGCTCGATAACAAGTTTAATGAATTGCTCGCGCCTCTTCCACCACCACCACCCGCTGCACCTAACGCACCTCTCCAACAACAACAACGATGACTACCTCCACGTCGCGAAACAGATCTCCGCCGAGCGAGCCGTGTTCCTCTTGCGTTTGGCCAAACTCTTGGTGCTGCTGTTGATACTTCTGTGGCTCCTGCTGCTGATGCGGAGGAGGATGATTATGTGGGAGATTACGAGGATGAGGTTGCTCAAAATCAGAACTACGTGCAACCACCTGCACCACAACCACCAGGTCGTCCACATGCAAATAATCACAATGGTAGGGCTTCCCCTCAGGTACGAGATCATGACCATCTTCCTAAACTGAAATTGAATATTCCACCTTTCGAGGGTAGATATGTTCCTGATATATATCTTACTTGGGAGTTAGAAACTGAACAACGATTTACATGTTTACAATATCCCAAGGAGAGACGGGTTGCCACTGTTGTTTGTGCTTTCACTAGTTTTGCATGTGTATGGTGGTCTGAACATTGTAGATTATATCCTATTCCAACTACTTGGGCTGCTTTGAAAACTGCTATGCGTACTCGTTGGGTTCCACCATATTATCAACGTGAATTGCTTCAGAAATTACAGCGCTTAAGACAAGGAAAAAATTCTGTAGAAGAATATTATCAGGAATTACAAACTGGCATGATTAGATGTGGTATTGTTGAGGAGAATGAAGCTATGCTTGCACGTTTTCTGGGTGGATTAAATAGAGAGATTCACACCATTCTAGACTATAAGGAGTATACTAATATCACTCGTTTATTCCATCTTGCTTGTAAAGCTGAACGTGAAGTGCAGGATCGACAAGCATTGGCGCGAACTAACTTTTCTGCAGGCCGACCTTCATCATGGACACCGCGTGCATCTTCTACTTCAACTGCACCATCACCTCAATCAGGTGTCTCCTCTAGTCGTGATACAAGAAAACAGGCACAACCACCATTATCTGCCAAGAGCGCACCTGCTGGGCCTGCACAGAGTTCTGCTTCTTCCATGGCATCAACAGGGCACACAAGTGATATTATTTGTCGTCGTTGTAAGGGAGGAGGTCATTATGCAAGAGAATGCAAATCTCCACGTGTGATGATTGCTACCGCGGATGGTGGATATGAGTCCGCTAGTGACTATGATGAGGAGACTTTGGCTCTTATTACACGTGAAGAACATGGTGGAGATGATTCTGATCATGAGACGCAATACATGGCTCCTGAAGACGCTGACAGGTATGAATGTTTAGTTGCTCAACGTGTTTTGAGTGTGCAGGTCACACAAGCTGAGCAAAATCAGAGGCACAATTTGTTCCATACCAAGGGAGTTGTGAAAGAACGTTCTGTGCGCGTCATCATAGATGGAGGGAGCTGCAACAACTTGGCTAGCATGGAGATGGTGGAGAAGCTTTCTCTCACCACAAGACCACATCCACATCCTTACTACATCCAATGGTTCAACAACAGCGGCAAGGTTAAGGTAACACGTACTGTTCGTGTGCATTTTAGTATCTCTACATATGCTGATTATGTTGATTGTGATGGGGTACCTATGCAAGCATGTTCCTTATTACTTGGTAGACCATGGCAATTTGATAAAAATTCTGTACACCATGGTAGAAACAATCACTATACTCTTGTTCATAAGGATAAAAATATTACTTTGCTTCCTATGACTCCTGATTCCATTTTGAAAGATGATATTAATAGAGCTAATAAAGCAAAACAGGAGACGAATAAGAGTGAAAATCAGATTGTGGCAAAAGAATTTGAGCAACAAATGAAGCCTAATAATAAACCATCTAGTGTTGCTTCTGAAATTAAATTGAAAAGTGCATGTTTATTTGCCACCAAATCGGATATTGATGAGCTAGATTTCAACAAATCTGTTTGCTATGCTTTTGTGTGCAAAGAGGCATTATTTTCATTCGAGGACGTGCCTTCCTCTTTGCCTCCTGCTGTCACTAACATTTTGCAGGAGTTCGCTGACGTCTTTCCACAAGACGTGCCACCGGGATTACCGCCTATTCGAGGGATTGAGCATCAGATTGACTTAATTGCCGGTGCTTCACTGCCAAACCGTGCACCATACCGTACCAATCCAGAGGAGACGAAGGAGATTATGCGTCAAGTACAAGAGCTTCTCGATAAAGGTTATATACGCGAATCCCTTAGTCCTTGTGCTGTTCGTATTATTCTAGTGCCAAAAAAGGATGGTACATCACGTATGTGTGTTGATTGTAGAGGCATTAATAATATTACTATTCGTTATCGTCATCCTATTCCTAGGCTAGATGATATGCTTGATGAATTGAGTGGCTCTACAATATTCTCCAAAGTTGATTTGCGTAGTGGATACCATCAAATTCGTATGAAATTGGGAGATGAATGGAAAACAACATTCAAAACTAAGTTTGGATTATATGAGTGGTTAGTCATGCCGTTTGGGTTAACTAATGCACCTAGTACTTTCATGAGATTAATGAATGAAGTTTTACGTGCTTTCATTGGACGATTTGTGGTAGTTTACTTTGATGACATATTGATTTATAGCAGATCTTTGGAAGAACATTTGGAACATTTACGTGCTGTTTTTATTGCTCTACGTGATGCACGTTTGTTTGGTAACCTTGGGAAGTGCACCTTTTGCACCGACCGAGTATCTTTTCTTGGCTATGTTGTTACTCCACAGGGAATTGAAGTTTATAAAGCCAAGATTGAAGCTATTGAGAGTTGGCCGCAACCCAAAACGGTCACACAAGTGAGGAGTTTTCTTGGCCTCGCTGGATTCTATAGGCGTTTTGTGAGAGATTTCAGCACCATTGCTGCATCTCTCAATGAGCTTACAAAGAAAGATGTGCCTTTTCTTTGGGGTACCGCACAGGAAGAAGCCTTCTCGGTATTAAAAGATAAGTTGACACATGCTCCTTTACTCCAACTTCCTGATTTTAATAAGACTTTTGAGCTTGAATGTGATGCTAGTGGAATTGGATTAGGCGATGTGTTATTACAAGATGGCAAACCTGTTGCATACTTTTCTAAAAAATTGAGTGGGCCTAGTCTGAATTATTCTACTTATGATAAAGAATTATATGCTCTTGTTCGGACTTTAGAAACATGGCAACATTATTTATGGCCCAAAGAATTTGTTATACATTCTGATCATGAATCTTTGAAACATATTAAAAGTCAAGCTAAACTGAATCGTAGACATGCTAAATGGGTTGAATTCATTGAGACTTTTCCTTATGTCATTAAACACAAGAAGGGAAAATAAAATGTTATTGCTGATGCATTGTCTCGCCGCTATACTATGCTTTCACAACTTGACTTCAAAATATTTGGTTTGGAGACCATCAAAGATCAATATGTGCATGATGCTGATTTTAAAGATGTAGTGCAGAATTGTAAAGGAAGAATGTGGAACAAGTTCGTCGTTAAAGATGGATTTGTGTTTCGTGCTAACAAGCTATGCATTCCAGCTAGCTCCGTTCGTCTTTTGTTATTGCAGGAGGCGCATGGAGGAGGATTAACGGGACACTTTGGCGTGAAGAAGACGGAGGACGTACTTGCTACACATTTCTTTTGGCCAAAGATGAGACGGGATGTTGAGCGTTTTATTGCTCGCTGCACTACATGTCAAAAAGCTAAGTCACGACTCAATCCTCATGGTTTATATATGCCTTTGCCTGTACCTAGTGTTCCTTGGGAGGATATATCTATGGACTTTATTTTAGGTTTACCTCAAACAAAGAAGGGGAGGGATAGCATATTTGTTGTCGTGGATAGATTCTCGAAAATGGCACACTTTATACCATGTCATAAAAGCGATGATGCTCTTAATGTTGCTGATTTGTTCTTTCGTGAAATTATTCGCTTGCATGGTGTGCCAAATACTATTGTTTCAGATCGTGATACTAAATTTCTTAGCCACTTTTGGAGATGTTTATGGGTTAAGTTGGGGACTAAACTGCTTTTTAGTACTACTTGTCACCCCCAAACTGATGGACAAACTGAAGTAGTCAATAGAACGTTGTCTACTATGCTTAGGGCTGTTTTGAAGAATAATAAGAAAATGTGGGAGGAACGCTTGCCTCATATTGAATTTGCTTATAATCGTTCATTGCATTGTACTACTAAGATGTGCCCTTTTGAAGTTGTGTATGGTTTCCTACCTCGTGCACCTATTGATTTGTTGCCTCTTCCATCTTCGGAGAAGGTTAATTTTGATGCTAAACAACGTGCTGAATTGATTTTAAAAATGCATGAGTTAACTAAGGAAAACATTGAGCGTATGAATGCTAAATATAAACTTGCTGGAGATAAGGGTAGAAAACATGTTGTGTTTGCACCTGGAGATCTTGTTTGGTTACATTTGCGTAAGGATAGATTTCCGGATTTGCGCAAATCAAAGTTAATGCCACGTGCTGATGGTCCCTTTAAGGTGTTAGAGAAAATAAATGATAATGCATATAAACTTGAGCTGCCTGCAGATTTTGGGGTTAGTCCCACTTTTAACATTGCAGATTTGAAGCCTTATTTGGGTGAGGAAGATGAACTTCCGTCGAGGACGACTTTATTTCAAGAAGGGGAGGATGATGAGGACATCAATACAATTGTTACACCCACAGCCCCTACTGCTATAAATACTGGACCAATTACTAGAGCTCGCGCACGCCAACTAAATTACCAGGTACTTTCGTTTCTTGGTAATGATTCTAATGTTCATGAGAATATGATGCTGCCTAAATTGGATACATTTGTTTTGCTTACAAATGAAGGGCCTAGCTTGGAGAAGGATGAACATTGGATTAAGAACAAGCATGGAGATGATGGCATGCGCAAGGGAATAAGAACGGAGTTACAAGTGATGATTTCAGGACTTTGAAGCCACCATAATGGGTGCATGAAGCCTTGGACGAAATATACAAGATGTCACTTCATAAATTTTGTCCCGAGGCTATTATAGGTGCCGCGTCACCTTTTTATTGGGCCAGGCCCATGTAATTTCGAAATACATAAGTATAGGCTATTTTTAGAGTCCGTATGTGTGGGGAAACAAGAGATAGGGTTGATTTCGGACCCCTCCACCAAGGGTCACGAAATTCCCCCTCTTCCTCCATATATACAGCCCTTAGGGCATCGTTTAGACTTTGGGTTTTGTTTAGATTAAAAGTTCGCCATAGCTGCAACTTCGCGTACTTCGTTTGTGTTCAACGACCAGACAAAGGCGTCACATAACCCCACCTTGATCAATAAAGCTTTCATCTTATATTCGCAATATCCAGATTGCAACCTCAGTTTCTTGCTTGTTCTTCGTTTGCTCGCAGGAAACAGACCCTCGTGGTCAGGTTGATCGTGCTCCGGCGTGGTCAATAACCTCTCGGAGTTGGTTTAGCGATTGCTAAGGCGCGACGTCCTCGCACGTTCGTAGTCGGATCGTCAAAGTCGACTGCCACCAAAGCGATATCCATCATCTCATCGAAAGACGGGACACCTTTGCCTCTATCAGCAGCGGAGAAATTACTGGATGGAAATGGAATAACTAAGTACTACATGATCAAACTCCATTACTGACCTGCTCATCGGACAAAATCCGACTACCTCTCAACATCGGCAACTCTAGCAGAGTAAACGTGCAACCATGGCCAGGGAGCGGTGGACTGTTCGAAGGATTGTCCCATAGAAGAACCTTCTCCTCGAGGACCCATGGAAGACCAACAAGCATGGCCTTTTCCCAAGCCTGTTTAAGCACCGTCTTGAAAAAGTTGGTGCAGGAAGCACCGAGTCTTGCGGCAGTGAGGACCTCGGAGCAGCGTGCGATTTCTCCCAGAGTATCATCGTCCAAGGTCTCCCAGCCCCGACGAGGAGGAGAACCGCCTGGCGAATCCATGGGAGCAGTGACGAACTGCCTTTTCTTCAGGGGGAGGGGAACTGGCGAGGAGAAGATAAGAGCGTAGTAACCGCAGGGCCTCGTCCCTTCCAACTGTAGATCATTCCTTAGCGAAGGGGTGAGGCTATTATTTACTATACCCCTATATAGTGTGTGTGAATAACTTTGAAAGTTGGTTGTTGGATGAAACCAATCTGACGGTACAAAGATGGAAAATCTGAGCACTACTTGTCATTGGATATGATCTACATTCCACCAGATTTTGCCACATGTAGAATCTAGAAAACTCCACATGTAGAAGCATAATGCACAAACCACCAGAATCTCATGCGTGCAATGCACATGCACCTTACTAGTACTACTAGTACTAACATTACGGAACGTGATGGGATTGCATTATACTGTAAATAATAGCACTAGTAAGAAATTTTTGGCACTAGGTAGTAGTTTTTGGCGTGGATTAAGAAATTTTGGGTATGTTTTTGCTATTTTTTGTACACGCCAACTAGTGTCAAATAACGTCTTACCTTATGTGACGGAGGAGTACGTACTCGTACTGTAGCAGTACTAGTACTACTTTTTATCAACTTGTAGTGTGATGTACTTGTAACAGCCTGGATTTTGGCCCTTTCCTTTTTCTTTTGATTTATTTGGTTTTTGCTCTGTTTTTCTTTTTGGAGTGGTTCTGTAGCCTTGTCACCTGGGAAATCATCATCATTTCCCCTCCCAAGTGGCTCATCATTCTCAAAACCTTGCCAAGATCATGTCACTTCACTCCTTGACCAAACCCTAAAATTCTTTTTCCAGGGAAAATTCCTTTTTCATTAAAGGAATAACCCTATCTGCCTTAGGTTATGAAGCAACCTATATTTCTGTCCATCCAAAAATCCCCAAATAATTCTCATAATTCCTTTGGGTCATATATAGCTCAAATATGCCCAAACATTGCCTTGGACAGTTCAAAAATAATTCCCCAATATTCCTTTTCTATTCTGCCCTGAATGGCACTTTGTGAAGGAAGTGTCATTTATATTTCTCCTAGTGGCTCCCAACATTTTTGGTCATGTGTATATGTCCAAATAATTGCCTCATGCACAAGTTCAACTTTATTTGCCTAGCCAATCTTCCTCAGTGAATTTTCAAAGTTTCTGTCAGACAGAGGGCTTTGTGAAGGAAGTACTAGCTAGGAGTACCCAAATGAGTTGAACTTTTGCACACTCCTTAATGTGCTCATATTAACCCCCTCTACCCATTTGCAGCCCAATCCAATCATCTATGTGAGCACAGGAACAAATCTTTGATTCTGGCAATCTTTTCAGGTTGTGAAGCAAGTGTATTTTATATTGCTTCAAAAATCCTGATAAATTACCAGATCATTCTCCTACCCATAAAACATATCTCCACCCAACTTGGCATCATTTCATTGATCCATTTGATCACCAAAATTATTCCAAGTTTCTGGACAGAAATGATGTTTGTGAAGCAAGTGCCATTTTGGCTTGTCCATTTGGCATGAGCTTTTTACACCGTCATCATATCTCCAAATAATCAAGACTTGCCCAATTTGAGCTCAAGTTGGTACTCCATGTGAGAGCATCATCATGATCTTCATTTCTGGACCATTTTGGCAGTTGCAAAGCAACTATACTAAAGCCTGGTCCAAATCTTCTCAAAATTACCAGGATGAAAGTCCTTCTTTACCTCAACCTTGCAGACAACTCCATTGCTCCCAAAACCCTTCCTGTTGATCACCAGTGCTCACCCAAGTTTACTCCAGTAAACTTCACAGGGTGATTACCATTTAACCTTAGCAGTTTCAACCAAACTACCACCGTAGTTGAGACCTACCTAGGAAGGACTCCACCCCAGACATCGTTTGGTATCGTTTCTGGCACTGTGTGCACCAGTGCATGCGGTGACCATCGCCCTGGCGTGCAGTAAACGTGCTCTGGATCGTCCCCGGCGCTGTGCTCGTCCGTTCTCTCCTCGTCTCGACTCACCAGCATGTCAAGTGGCCTCCTTGTGATCGATTGCGTCGCCCTGAGCCCTTGCCCCCTTCATCCGCTTGGTCACCGACGCTCGCCACCGCGTGACCACGGACGAACAGTGGCGTTTTGGATATGTTCGTCACCGTCGTCTTCCTCCCTGCGCCCCCTTGGCCTCCTCTGCCCCGTGAGAGCCTCCACTGCTCCTCCTACGTCGTCTACCCCCGAGTTCATAAGTGCGAGCAAGCGTCCGCGACACCGGGCGTCCTTGGCGGTGCCAGGTCGGCCACCTCGCCCCGCCGCCTCTGTCTACCTCCTGTCGCAGTCTCTCGTCGCCGTTCCCGGCCTCCCCCGTGCCTCCTCTTGCTGGGAACGGAGGCGCCAGGCTCTGCCCGTCCCACCGGTGCGCTCAGCTTGGCCAGAGGCCGCCTGAGCCGGCCAGGCGCCCCTCCCTCTATTCTGCGCCACGTTAGGAGGAAGAAGGAAAGGAGCGGGAGGAGAGAGAGGAGGGAGTTGACCAGTAGCATGGACCCCGCGCCCCCACTAGTCAGTGACCCAGGGGGTTGACCCCACTGACGTTGACATGGATAAGTGGAAGCATAATTCCCAGAATACTTTTTCAGTTTTTTTGTCCAGGACCCGGTTTGAAAATGTTTTTCTTGCAGATAGGTCCCTGGCAGAAAACACCTCATAGATTTTTAACCATAACTCCAAATGAGGTGAATCCAAAGCCCACTTCTTCGTTTCGTAGAGACCGTTCTGTTTGTTTCACTTTCACCATGTTTTGACATTGTGAAAATGACCATTTTCCCCTGCCCTTATTGAGCCCCCTCCAAGAGAGTACGATTTCCAGCGATTCTTTTTGCGAGTTTCCCGCACTTTCTCCCGGTGATTTCTTCCACCCCAGGCAAGCCACACCCTCCATTTGCATCACTGTAATGCAGTAACATGGTTTAATCTATTGTAACTTGTTTAAAATATTGTTTTAGCTACTTGTGATCTGTGCATGGCATTTTCTCGGAGTATTATTTTGATCTTGTGGATGACATGCTATTGTTTGGATTACTAGGAGTTATGTTTGTAGTTGATGAGTATCATGTTGCCATTGGAGTATTAGTGGCTGATATTATGATTATTTCAAGATGATATGTGTTAGTATATTTTTGGAGTATTACTTTGGATATCATACTATCTTTGGATTATTAGTGGTTAGTATGATTATTTTCATGATGCTAGTTGATGTTCTGTTGCTTGGAGTATTATTTTCGGAGATGATGGTTACATGTGGATCTTAGCTGGATAGCTTTATTCTTGTTATTGGAGTAGTAGGATTATTGTTTCGGATTCATCATGATAGTAGTGTTATGCTATCCTCGGAGTATTTTGGTATAATGATATTACGCTTGGATTATTTGTTGGATATTGCTATGACTTGGATTATAGTTTGATAGTTGATATCGGAGTATCAGTTATCACTGTTATATTTTTGGGGATAAATTCTATCATTAAGTTGGTCAGGTGCCGCCGAGCCGGGCTTTTTCCAGTGCAACCACATTTTCCGGTATGGGACGGCCCTAACGCGGTCTATTGTCATGCCTCTCGCCGGTGCCTCCAACTAGGGAAGGTTATGGGCGCGCGCTACCCTGATCAGGTAGGCGGACATAAGCCTTGTGTGCCCTGTTTTGATTTTGAGCTCGGGTCCCCGTGTGGGATCGTGGCCATGACGGTGGCCGTTGTGTCTTTGGTAGAAACGGGGCCACCCAGGACTAGCCCAGTGGGGAGTGAGTCGGAGCGGCCAGGAGACTATCATGGCAGTAGATCAGTTTTATCAGAATGTCATTGGTCCACCCGAATGGGAGTGCGAGGCCATTGGTTCTATGGTGTGGGTATAGTGCGCTACCTCTGCAGAGTGTGTTTGTTTAAACTATCAATAGCCACGTCCTCGGTCATGGGCATGGGTTTGTACTAGGTCACACCGTTCAATCAACACTCACATGACGTAATGACTTATAGGTGATTTATATGTGGATATTTGACCAAATAGTGGTCGTGGTTGTGATCGCCGTAAGGATCACGGGCCAAGTGTTGGTCGTGGTAGTGATCGCCATAAGGATCACGGGCCAAATATTGGTCGTGGTTGTGATCACCGTAAGGATCACGGGCCAAATATTGGTCGTGGTTGTGATCGCCGTAAGGACTACGGGCCAAATATTGGTCGTGGTAGTGATCGCCGTAAAGATCACGATTTGAGACCAAGTGTTGGTCATGGTTGTGATTGCCGGAATGATCACCGTTTGGTTTTGATCACGAGGTGATCGAGATGGTATATTGCTTAGCCGGTTAGCCAAGAGATATATGGTTATGGAGATCTGAGATGGTGATTTATCAGTATGGTAGTAGTTTCATATCATGCTTAGTAGTTGCTGCTGTATCAGGGTAGCTGTTAATTTAATTAACCTGCTTAATGCTATGTTGTTGTCTTGCCTTGATGTTTTTGGTTGCTGTGAGCTTGCAAGTACATTCAATGTACTGACCTGGCGTGTCATGCCAGATTGCAGGTGATGCCGTGATTGCTTGATTGCTTGTCGTGGTTTTTGTTCGTGCGAGCTAGATCATGTCCCAGCCAGAGTCCCTACGGAGTGGAGTTCACCACCTTCGTCGTTGTTCCGCTGCTAGAAGTTTTCCGCTGCTACAAGTTGTTCCACTGCTATCATAAAGCAAGTGTAGTATCGCAGGCGTAGTGTCTCCGTGCTGATGTGCTTCTTTGTAACATCAGACCCTTGTATTATTATTCTTGTAATAAGAGCTGATTTGTTCTATGTCAAGCAGTGCCGTATTCCAGAAGACTTCTCCTCAATCTCTGGGCTGGAATACGGGGCGTTCCGATTTCTCTGAGCCGGGGTGCCACCAGGGCTTGGTATCAGAGCAGGTCTGGCTGTAAGACGCCCTAGTTAGCGCGAGCAGTAGAAACCGGTAGAAATCGGTAGTATAGAGTCTGGTTTGTTAATTGCATTGTTTGATGCATTTGTTTGTTACATAGCATGCATATAGCCTTAGTCTTTGTGATAACGGTTTATCTGGTGAGTGTAGCTGACATCGGTTCGGATCCACTACAGCTCAACCTTTGCATTTCTCCAATTCCTTTTTCTTTCGGTGTTTGGTGTCATTTCTGTCCCAGCTGAGTGATGCTAAGTGATCCCGACACTGTTTGCGAAAATGGTGCTCAGGTATCGCGCCGATGTCCTTCTTTCAGTCTCGTCTATCGTTTTGGTGATGGACATGCTTCTATCTCGGATCGTTCTTTTATTTTGTCGTGTTGGCAACCCCTAATGATCTTAGTTATCAAGAAAGGGCAATCTCAGCAGCCTCAGTTTTTCCCCGCTATCCTATTTCTTGGACGAGTACGGATCTTTTTTCGTCCGCCTGATAATAATGTGGTTGCGACCTTCGGGTCCCACTGCATGATTACCGAGTACGCCCTCACCTCCGAGCTAGTTCAGGTTGCCACCTGGCTAAGCTAGCACTTGGTGTAGCGTTGTTTACACCAATTCATCCACACATTTATTCGTCCTCGTGCACATTGTCACAGCATGCTAGATCGTAGAACCGGAGATCCCGTGAGATTTGTGTGCTTAAGTACGCATGCATATTGTGTGACTAGCAGTAATATGTGACATTGATTGTGTGTGAATTGATTCTCGTTGTGTGCTTTTGTTTAGTGGAGTTTCTGTTACTTCTTTCTTTTTGGGCCCCGGTGTTACATTATTTTCCCCCCTATAAAGAATTGCTCATCCACTGACACCGGACTCGAAGAAGTAATAAGGATTTGAAATATTTGGAAGAAGCTCAGCTAAACACTATGGTCTACCCAATCAACTACATGATGGCATTAATATCTGCTCAGAATACCAATGGTGTATTGAATTTATTATTAGCATCGAGTCTACCTAAGTGCCAAATCCTCACAGCTGTTATGATCCAGATAGCAGAAAGACAAGTTAGGTACAAGATCAACGATATATTTCGAGACAGAAGTATGGATCATATACTAAAATTTGGCTCAGCAATGCATGATCGTTGAAATATGTTATCATCCGAAATAAAGTTAGAATGTGGTATGCTCAAGAAAGCCAATCAAACCATTTTTCTCATGCAAATAATCGGCCTCAGAATATTATGGGCGTGTGTATGGATTTCAGTCTGCATATCAGTATGAAGTTTTGGATATAAGAAACGCAGTATTATTCCACACGCCATTGGAAGAAATTTATGATGCAAGGCTCCTCCAATTTTCCTCATCATGATATGTGAACAATTTCCGGCCCATGATACCCGGTATTTCTCAGCAAGACACCTCAGTAAAGGCTTCCGACAGACGGAAATGAATTTTCCTCAATAAGCAAACCCAAGGAGAAGCTTCTCAAGTACGGAACTCAGGCTTCTCCAGCACAATAATCAGACCAAGCTTCGTGTGTAAGCCATAGAGCCTTCTTCTGCATGATACCCAGACAAAATATTTGAGCAGAAGTTAACAAGTCTTCCTCAGCAAGCTACTCGGATGGTTTCTCTCATAAGCCACCCAGTCCGCGTCAGTACCACGATATTGCACCATCCTCAGAGGTTATATGATGAAGTACAGTTCAAGAACCAGACTTGCAGTAATTTTGTCAGAGGCACTATTCAGACAAAATATATGCCTACCGCAAGGATCGAGTGTCCGGTGGCATATCCTTCTTATATATGGTGAGCATGCATCCCCAGTCATATTGGTCACTTATACGAGATACGGCAAGGATCCAACAGATATACCTAAGGAAAGTAAGGATCCCACAACCTCGCGAGCCAGACAAAGGAAAATAAGCAGGGATACATCTCCTGAATTGCAAGGATCGACAAGATATGGAGATGCCATCACAGAATCCACAGTCTTGACAATGGTCATCAAGGTCATTATTCCTGCAACTGACAAGGAGATATTATAAAACCTTGTCACCTTCTTGTATGATTGGCCTTAGCAATGAGCTCTGTACCGCTACAAGACCCGGGTATATGTCATATGTGTGCGGACCTAGGTCAGAAAACAAGCACAAGGACTAATGTCCAAAATATTGCATTAATCGCGTCCATGGTCATCCGGAGAATCAAGGACATGTGTGGCCAAGTTATTTTAGTAAGGTATCCTAACAAAGAAAATCATGAGCGTAAAAAGGATGAGACTGACAACAAAGGTATGATGATTTTTGCGCGACCATCAGAGTCCGGATACACAAGTCAGTTGAAAGCCATAATTCCACATGGATCCACAAAGGCATACTCTCAAGGGTCTACTCTATTTACAAGGATTTTCATATCCCGCTGACCCGTTGGACATGGTTAGGGTGGAATATCTAAGTCTGCTCTGTCAGACCCAAGATTCCTTTGCAACCTCAGCAGTTTGACCTCAGCAGCAGTGTTAAAGCATACCACAGTCTATTACCACAAATGGGTATATCAACCACATGAGAAAAATCAAAAGCCGAACAATCAGCTCAAACCCGGTATACTCACCAACGGAATCGAGTACCTGGTCAGTCTGTCAGGAAAAGCATTTGTCCGTCAGCCCCCTGTCAGGCCAGTCTCAAGATGTAAATAATTGAGGTTTGACACAGCTATAACTCCATACACCAATATATTGCTCACAACAGAAGGCAGTCAAATCGTGGGTACATAACTCATGCTCGAGCCAAAGAAATAAATCCAGATAAATCAGTGCCACCTGTGAGCAGTCAGATCCCGTTAGAGGATGGCCATGATTCTCAGCATTTACAGAACCCAGAACATATGCATTTATTTGAAGCAACCCCAGGGCAGAAGTAAAAAGGTTTCATGACCAAAGGAAAATCTATGCTCAGAGCCATTGGATATCACGGCAGACATGAGAAAATTCATGTCAACAAAAAGATTTGGTATATGAGCAAAAACCCGTCAGAATTTGGGGAAAGGTGAAGCAAGACCACCCCAAGCAAGGTAAGTGGATGTTATGAAATTCTTGGGGGAACAATAAATAAAGGAATAAGGATACCCGAGTTGGAAACGGTGTCCTCAAGTCATACTTGTTCCCTGAGCAACCGAATCTCGAGGACGAGATTTCTTTAAGGGGGTAAGAGTTGTAACAAACTGGATTTTGGCCCTTTTCTTTTTCTTTAGATTTATTTGTTTTTTGCTCTGTTTTTCTTTTTGGAGTGGTTCTGTGGTCTTGTCACCTGGGAAATCATCCTCATTTCCCCTCCCAAGTGGCTCATCATTCTCAAAACCTTGCCAATATCATGTCACTTCACTCCTTGGCCAAACCCTAAAATTCGTTTTCTATGGAAAATTCCTTTTTCATTAAAGGAATAATCCTATCTGCCTTAGGTTGTGAAGCAACCTATATTTCTGTCCATCCAAAAATCCCCAAGTAATTCTCATAATTCCTTTGGGTCATATATAGCTCAAATATGCCCAAACATTGCCTTGGCCAGTTCAAAAATAATTCCCCAATATTCCTTTTTCTATTCTGCCCTGAATGGCACTTTGTGAAGGAAGTTTCATTTATATTTCTCCTAGTGGCTCCCAACCTTTTTGGTCATGTTTATATGTCCAAATAATTTCTTCATGCACAAGTTCAACTTTATTTGCTTAGCCAATCTTCCTCAGTGAATTTTCAAAGTTTCTGTCAGACAGAAGGATTTGTGAAGGAAGTACTAGCTAGGAGTACCCAAGGAAGTTGAACTTTTTCACACTCCTTAATGTGCTCATATTAACCCCCTCTACCCATTTGCAGCCCCATCCAATCATCTATGTGAGCGCAGGAGCAAATTTTTGATTCTGGCAATCTTTTCAGGCTGTGAAGCAAGTGTATTTTATGTTGCTTGAAAAATCCTGATAAATTACCAGATCATTCTCCTACCCATATAACATCTCTACACCCAATTTGGCATCATTTCATTTATCCATTTTATCACCAAAATTATTCCAAGTTTCTAGACAGAAATGATGTTTGTGAAGCAAGTGCCATTTTGACTTGTCCATTTGGCATGAGCTTTTTACAGCATCATCATATGTCGAAATAATCAAGACTTGCCCAATTTGAGCTCAAGTTGATACTCCATGTGAGAGCATCATAATGATCTTCATTTCTGGACCATTTTGGCAGTTGCAAAGCAACTATACTAAAGCCTGGTCCAAATCTTCTCAAAGTTACCGGGATGAAAGTCCTTCTTTACCTCAACCTTGCAGACAACTCCATTGCTCCCAAAACCCTTCCTGTTGATCACCAGTGCTCACCCAAGTTTACTGCAGTAAAGTTTAGAGGGTGATTACCATTTAACCGTAGCAGTTTCAACCAAACTACCACCGTAGTTGAGACCTACCCAGGAAGGACTCCACCCTAGACATCGTTTGGTATCATTTCTGGCACTGTGTGCACCAGTGTGCGCGGTGACCATCACCCTGGCGTGCAGTAAACGCGCTCTGGATCATCCCCGGCGCTGTGCTGGTCCGTTCTCTCCTCGTCTCGACTCACCAGCATGTCCAGTGGCCTCCTCGTGATCCATTGCATTGCCCTGAGCCCTTGTCCCCTTCGTCCTCTTGCTCACCGATGCTCGCCGCCGCGTGACCACGGACGAACAGTGGCATTTTGGATCTGTTCGTCGCCGTCATCTTCCTCCCTGTGCCCCCTTGGCCTCCTCTTCCCCGTGAGAGCCTCCACTGCTCCTCCTACGTCGTCTACCCTCAAGTTCATGCGCGCGAGCATGCATCCGTGGCACCGGACACGCGTCCACGGCGGTGCCAGCTCGGCCACCTCGCCCCGCCGCCTCTGTCCACCTCCTGTCGCCATCTCCCGTCGCCGTTCTCGGCCTCCCCCGCGCCTCCTCTTGCTGGGAACGGAGGCGCCAGGCTCTGCCCGTCCCGTCGGTGTGCTCAGTTCGGCCGGAGGCCGCCTGAGCTGGCCAGGCCATCGCTGGCGCCCCTCCCTCTGTTCCGCGCCGTGTCGGGAGGAAGAAGGAAAGGAGCGGGAGGAGAGAGAGGAGGGAGTGGACCAGCAGCATGGACCCCGCGGCCCCACCAGTCAGTGACCCGGGGGGTTGACCCCGCTGACATTGACGTGGATAAGTGGAAGCATAATTCCCAGAATACGCTTTCAGTTTTTCTGTCCAGGCCCCTGTTTGAAAATGTTTTTCTTGCAGATAGGTCCCTGGCAGAAAACACCTCATAACTTTTTAACCATAACTCCAAATGAGGTGAATCCAAAGCCCACTTTTTTGTTTCGTCGAGCCCGTTCTGTTGGTTGCACTTTCACCATGTTTTGACATTGTGAAAACGACCATTTTGCCCCTGCCCTTATTCAGCCCCCTTCCGAGAGAGTATGATTTCTGGCGATTCTTTTCGCGAGTTTCCCGCACTTTCTCCCGGTGATTTCTTCCACCCCAGGCAAGCCACACCCTCCATTTGCATCATTGTAATGCAGTGACATGGTTTAATCTATTGTAACTTGTTTAAAATATTATTTTGATCTTGTGGATGCCATGCTATTGTTTGGATAACTAGGAGTTATGTTTGTAGTTGATGAGTATCATGTTGCCATTGGAGTATTAGTGGCTGATATTATGATTATTTTCAATATGATATCTGTTAGTATATTTTTGGAGTATTACTTTGGATATCATGCTACCTTTGGATTATTAGTGGTTAGTATGATTATTTTCATGATGCTAGTTGATGTTCTGTTGCTTGGAGTATTATTTTCGGAGATGATGGTTACATGTGGATCTTAGCTGGATAGCTTTATTCTTGTTATTGGAGTAGTAGGATTATTGTTTCGGATTCATCATGATAGTCGTGTTATGCTATCCTCGGAGTATTTTGCTATGATGATATTACGCTTGGATTATTTGTTGGATATTGCTATGACTTGGATTATAGTTTGATAGTTGATATCGGAGTATCAGTTATCAGAATTATATTTTTGGGGATAAATTCTGTCATTAAGTTGGCCAGGTGCTGCCAAACCGGGCTTTTTCCAGTGCAACCACATTTTCCGGTATAGCCTAGTGGGGAGTGAGTCGGAGTGGCCGGGAGAGTGTCATGGCAGTAGATTGGTTTTGTCGGAATGCCGTTGGTCCACCCGAATGGGAGTGGGAGGCCATGGGTTCCATGGTGTGGGTACAGTGCGCTACCTCTACAGAGTGTGTTTGTTTAAACTATCGATAGTCGCGTCCTCGGTCATGGGCATGGGTTCGTACTAGGTCACAATGTTTGATCAACACTCACATGACGGAATGAAATATAGGTGATTTATATGTGGATATTTGACCAAATATTGGTCGTGGTTGTGACCGCCGTAATAATCACGGGCCAAGTGTTGGTCATGGTAGTGATCACCATCAGGATCATGGGCCAAATATTGGTCGTGGTTGTGATCGCCGTAAGGATCACGGGCCAAATATTGGTCGTGGTTGTGATCGCCATAAGGATCACGGGCCAAATATTGGTTGTGGTAGTGATCGCTGTAAAGATCACGATTTGAGACGAAGTGTTGGTGATGGTTGTGATCGCCGGAATGATCACCGTTTGGTTTTGATCACGAGGTGATTGAGATAGTATATTGCTTGGCCGGTTAGCCAAGAGATATATGGTTATGGAGATCTGAGATGGTGATTTATCAGTATGGTAGTAGTTTCATATCATGCTTAGTATTTGCTGCTATATCAGGGTAGCTGTTAATTTAATTAACCTGCTTAATGCTTTGTTGTTGTCTTGCCTTGATGTTTTTGGTTGCTGTGAGATTGCAAGTACATTCAATGTACTGACCTGGCGTGTCATGCCAGATTGTAGGTGATGCTGTGATTGCTTGATTGCTTGTCGTGGTTTCCGTTCGTGCGAGCTAGATCGTGTCCCAGCCAGAGTCCCTACAGAGTGGAGTTCACCACCTTCATCGTTGTTCCGCTGCTAGAAGTTTTCTGCTGCTACGAGTTGTTCCACTACTATCATAGAGCAAGTGTAGTATCGCAGGCATAGTGTCGCCGTGCTGATGTGCTTATTTGTAACATCAGACCCTTGTATTATTATTCTTGTAATAAGAGCTGATTTGTTCTGTCAAGCAGCGCCGTATTCCGGAAGACTTCTCCTTGATCTCTGGGCTGGAATACGGGGCATTCCGGTTTCTCTGAGCCGGGGTGCCACAGTACTGTACTTCTGGTCTAGTCTAGTATAGTGCATCAGTTTTGAACTCTTGAATCTCAGGGCCAAGGAGCTACAGTTGGAAGTGGAGGGTACTACTGTTCTATAGAACTGTCACTGTACTATCAATGCAGGGAAAGTACACCTGCGTAGTGGCCTATTGGGTACTCTCGGTGCTCTATTCAGCCGCTCCTCTCACGTAGCTGGCCTACTCAGCCGCTCCTCTCATGCACACACTATCAGCCTATTTATGAGCGATGGTTACTGCGGGGGCAAAACATTTGAGTTATTTGATACATCGAGACTAGGCTTTTCGCTTCCATTTGTGGAGGTGTAATGGATCTCGTCGAACTTTGTTAGTAGTTCTTCTTTATGAATGAGATGAAGCAAAGCTTTTGCCTCCATTTAAAAAAACACGTGAAGAGGAATTTCTTTTATAGTCGAGCCGATAATGGAGTGAAGTCCATGCGTGCAACGCCACAAGCTACAGAGTTGTAGTAGAGCACTTTACGTACAGAGCCATATTGCATAGTTCCCAATGCCCCGTCAGGCTTTTCTGGCTCCTCGGGCTTAATTGGGACGCGCTAGTTTAAATATGCTACTAGCTGACGAGGAAGCTGCAAGCGAGGTGCGGTTAGGGCGAGCACGCGAGCCACGGGATCCTGGCAAGGAAAACCCGTTCACGTGGCTAGGCTATCCAGTGCACCCAGATTGTGGTACCGCACGTCCGTTTGACTTCAAAACTCAAACTACCCGTGTAAAATATTGGCTCGCAGCGAAGTTACTATTTTAAAAAAAGGCCGCTGTGCATTCGGTCGGGATCGAACCCACAAAACGAGGTATACACTCCCACTACCACTAGTAGTACTCGTTGGAGTACAACGCAACCTAGAATCGCCTTTTGTCGCTAGTAGTACGTACATTGTTCCTTACAAGAAACACCTAATAATGCAAGAAACCACTAAAATGCCAAGAAACTACTACCACTTTCATACGTGGCAGACTTAACGTAAGACTACCTTAGGGCATGTACAATGGTTCTATCTTAGCAATGCCACGTAGGATAAATGATGAGGTGGATGAGAGAGAAATCATAAGAGAAGGCTTGTCTTCTCTTAATTAAGAGAAGGCAAGAGATGATCTCTTATCACAATATGTCTCACCACATTTTTAGGAATAACTAGTTATTGATGATAAGGCTAAGAAATGACCCGTTGTAGACATGTTTTTTTTTCATCTCTAAATTACATGCAAGATTTAAGATAAGACTACCTTATCGACCATTGTAACCATTGTACATGCTCTTACCAACCAGCCCTACCAAGAAACGACTAATCTACAAAGTGCCGTTATAGGCACGTTTCAACCCATGGCCCTGTTTGGATACATTTGTTGTCAATCTAACCCTGCCATCGAAATACCACTTTGGTTAGAGTTAGTTCAGGGTTAGAATCTAACTCTAACCTCTGACAGGGCCCATGTCGCCCATTAAGTCAACGCCTTCTATTCGACCGGGCGTTATGACTTGTGGGACCTACATGTCAGTCTGCCCAAAAATCCCTCTGACCCGTCCACCTAGTCATCCTCGGCCATGGGACGCAGCTACCGCCGCCGGAAGAAGGTGAGGTCAAAACCGCCGGCGGTGCGGAGCCCATGTTGCGGCAGCCCGGATGCCAGCTCCGTCCGGCGCTCGCGGACGCTAGCTAGCCAAGATAGCTCCGTCCAGCTGCTTGTCTGCAAGGGTTTCTAGCTAGATTGGCACGGCAGTGCGGCGGCTTGCTCGCGTGCACCGCGCTAAGGCCAGCCATCTGGGTTGAGCGAAGGCCAGCGCGATGGCTTGCTCGCTAGTGAGTCACGCTCGGGCCAGCCTGCCAACCCGTGCGGAGGCTAGCGCGGCGTTCGGCCTGTCCGGCGGAGCGGCGACCAACTCGCTCATCACCGGCGCCGTTGACGAACACACATCAATACTGTTTAAAGTAATGTTCAGGAAAAATAATGATTTGAGGGGGAATAACATGATAGAAGGTCAGATGTGGGTCCCTCGTGTCAATGTTCAAACAAAATGTGTTGGTTTAAGCTACCTCGTCAGCACGGACGTGTGGGCCAACCCTGTCATAAATGGGTTTAAACGAACCTAATTGGTAGGAGTACTATGTAGTAGTTTTTGGCGTGGGTTAAGAAATTTTGGGTATGTTTTGCTAATTTTTGTACAATAGATTCTTCCTAGGGCTGGTTTAAAGTGGTAGTTTTTTGTTAAATACTCTACATACTGTAAGTAGGAGTGAAAGTTAAGCTTTGGATGCCAATAAGCAAGGCTAGTTACACAGTGCATATGTGTACATGATTGAAAGTAAATATCAACCATGAGTGACTAATATCTTGATGGAAAACTCAAAACTATGGAATACTAGGGAAAAATGCATGGTTGGAAATACTAGCAATGTTCATGTGCGTTGCAACGAATCATACTTAGAATAATATTTATTCACAAACTTGATACAAAACACTCTAATTTTGATATACATATATCACTAGAGATATATTATGTTTCAATTAGAATATATTCCTTGGGCTGTTTTGGTGAGTTCAGGGAGGGATGTGGTTGGTTTTAAGATACTAATTATGGGTTTTTCTGCAAATTGGTAGACAAGTGGGATGTTGGTGAGAAAAGGCAACAACTTACCTCACAGTCGTTAGATGTAGATCTAATGGTCAGAAACGACGGATGGCAGACACACCATCATCACGAACTTAGTCTTCTG
Source organism: Triticum aestivum (assembly GCF_018294505.1). NCBI lineage: Eukaryota > Viridiplantae > Streptophyta > Magnoliopsida > Poales > Poaceae > Triticum > Triticum aestivum. The sequence goes on along the minus strand of NC_057813.1, from coordinate 358,045,682 downwards.
TAGGAGTACTAGCAAGATCTGTGCATTGCACGGAACATCAAGATGCATTTTTTTATAACACACTTGTTGTGATTGACCCATGCGGGAGTAATCCCATGTGTAAAAACTAATGATATCTCGAGAAATATGAGGTAAGGTGAAGAGGAGTGGGGCGTGGTGGTAATTGGTGGTCGGACTGAGCGGATGCATGGGGATTGACGACGCTGACAGCGGCCACCAGGCCAGTTGTTCCCGAGGCTTCCTTTCTTAATTGCTCAACAATGAGGTTGTTGGAGATAAGGATGAACGAGGGAAGGACTTGTCTGCAAATGTGGACAGGGGTGCGGGTATCTTTTAGTTTAATTTCCATCCGTCAGATCAAGATCGGACGGTCTATATTGCAAGATGGCACACGTACCATCATCACCAACTCAGTTTTTTATACAACAACAACAACAAAGCCTTTAGTCCCAAGCAAGTTGGGGTAGGCTAGAGGTGAAACCCAACTCGGTTTTTTATAAGAGAAGAAATATAAGTATGGAGATCAATGTTGGGGATATCGCTTATAGGGAACTTATCGGTCGACCCATGATAAGGAGTAAATCATTCAGTTTATTGGTATATCGGCTAATTTATCGCCATATCGGCTGAATTATCGGCCGATTTATCTTATCGGTCAGACAACGATAAGCGATAAATCGGCTGATTTATCAGAATATCGGAAGATATCTTGAACAGTGATGGAGATACAAACATATTATCGATACTTGCTTCCATAAACTAGCATCTACATTCTATTCAACGCCTCGGCATGTGGGGCCTTAGCACAATGACTTCTCGACTATGTAAAACAAAGGTTTTCCCGTCGCCGATAAGGAGGGGGTGACGGCGGCACGCTTTTTGGCTTGCTCTAGTCCTAGTAGTCATACTAGCTAGGTGGTCTAAGCATGTGTAGATTTATTCTTTTTCACGTCTCGTGTTTGCCGTACTGCCACGACTTGTTGATGAATAGACGGTAAGTTATTCACGGGGAAACCCTTGTTGAGCGTGTTTCCGAGAGAGAGAGACAATGTGCGTGTGTGATATGTTAGAGACTGAGGCAATGATAACAGATTCTTTGTATCTATGTGTGTGGAGGATAGAGAGAGACATGTACATGGGGCTTTGTGTTGTGTAACGTGGAGACACATATACATTATTAGAGAGTGAGTGTGTGAGATACACATGCGGACATGGCGAGAGATGAGGATCCAGATAAATGGGTGTTTGTGCGTGTCTGTGTGTGTTTCTGCACGCGTTTGTGTGTGAGAGGGAGTGTGTGTATGTGGAGCAGAGAGACCACTAATGATGTAAACCTAGTATAAGGGAAGGGGGAATGGTGTGACATGTGTAGTAGCGGGATAGCATGGGTGCGGGCGGGGGGAGCAGACTATTTGGAAGATACATCGAGTGTGTGTGTGGGAGAGGGGTGTGAGAGCGAGCAAGAGAGAGCTAGCGATGGAGAAAGAGAGAGAGAGGAAGAGAGGGGGCGAGAGGGGTCGTTTGTGTCCATAAATGGCGTATAGATAGGGAGACAATGTTGATGTTGTTCGAAATTGGCCTATGTACGGAGAGGCAAGGGAAGCGAGTCATCGTGTGTGTGATAGGGACTTCATGAGAGATCTAGAATAGATGGTGTAGAGAAGAATGTGCAAAATCGAGAATGATGATACATTAGGGAGCTATGGAAAGAGTCACGACATATATGTATACAGGGAAGGAGCTGGGGCGGGTCCGCATGCGGGAGAGATAGAAAGAGGAGAGTGGTGCACAAGGAGACAAAGTGTGCTTGTTTGTAGTGGGGGTGGTGTGTGAGGTGAGTGCGCGAGAACCACATAACTCGGGAGATAGACGTTTGGGGGCGACGTTTTGTGTGTATGGGAAATGTACACTCTACATAGTGCGTGTGCTTGGGAAAGAGAGATGCCGGGAGACGTAGAGAGTGGGGGAAGAAATGTGTGCATGCCCGAGAGACAAATTGATAGAGACCTATATTGGGGTCCGGACTTTAGAAGAGAGAGGGGTGTTAATGTGCTCGTGTGTTGGTGTTTGGGGGAGAGAACGACTTCTCTATGTGTGTGTGTGTGGGGGGGGGGGGTGGTTGGCTTTAGATAAAGAGTGAGGTGTCTATATTTGAGGGACTTTAGCGTAATTGAGATATTGTGCGCTCATGGTTGATCAATTTGTTTCACAGTCTGGACTATGAGATAATGATACTTTTGAACATGTGTGATATACCTTGATGTACAAGAATTACAAACCTAAGATTGGAATTTTAGAATTCGACTCCATCATTAGCTTTTGTAATTCATTTAAATGGAGGTACATTTTTTAAGCCGGGATTTCGTGATTTCAAATTCATATATCAAACCTAGAGATATACACATACGGGCATGTTCAAACTTTATAATCATCCACTTTATTCATACACATACACATTTTTGCTTTTGTCATCATATTTATAGGATAAACACATTTGGAATTTCATTTGAATTGGATCGTATGATGGTATTTGCTTGTAGTAGCTCAATGATCCATATTTGAATTGAATGGACAATCTAAGTTTCGAGTTGGAGACATTGATTTTCAAAAATTGCACTTTTTTTTCATGCAAAACAAACAAATTGTCGGCCATGATATCATAGTCGGCCGTACAAGAGCAGAATATAATTTCAGGGGCCAAAAGCTTTCAAACTTCTCGCTCACATAGAAATATCTTGCGCCCGAAAGTTTAGTCCTGCTATATTCCTGTTTTACCCCTGCCACATGAACAGAAAAGGGCTGCTTTGTTAACTCCATTGTTTCCCCTCTTTGCCCCCAACATTCTTCCCTAGAGCCCCTCCCCTTCCCCTCCCCGACCCCCCCAACCACGGCAAGCCGCCGAATCTAGTGCTCCGCCACAGCGGTGGACCTCATACCCCGCGGGATCTACCTTTCGCACCTTGGAACACCCAACTACCAACTCACCACTTCACCGGAGCCGCTTCAGCGACTGGCTTGTCCACCGCTCCAGATCTCCTTGACCGCCATCATGGTCCACTGCACCGGATCAGCTTAACCGGCACCCTCATCCACCACAGTGTAGGCCCTTCACTGACTCCCTCGTCTGCCCCTTCGCTGGCCCTTCATACAAGCCCTCATCCGCCGCAACAGATCTGCCTCACCGAAAGCACTATACAACGCGCCCGCCGAAGCCTTTGTCCACTGCACTGGACCCGCTCCACGGACGCCATATTCAACTCCACCGGCCCTGCTTTCCCGACGCCGCAGCCTCATCAGGTTATTTCGATTTGTACTCCTTCGGTTTTTCTCTTGATCGTGCAACTGTTCACTTACCACAGATGATCTTTCTTGTATGTCGACAGGTGCCGCAACCGTAGCACCAAAGCCGCTTCAGCGACAGCGCAGCCAGCCCAAACTCAACCGCAACACGAGCACCATCGACGATCCTTAGCTATCAATTATGACAACGATGCCCATACGCCGCCGAGAATCAGGTACTATTATCCAACGGCCAGCGCCTACGTTCACTTTCCTAGCATAAGCACAACACCTTTGAATTTCTTCAGGGCATCATTCAGTTTTTCATGAGACGTGTTATTCTTCTTGCACCTGTAGGGCCATACTTCTGGCAGTGAACATGTTACATGTGCTAAATTACATACCAGTGCACATATAGTTAATATGCTTTAGTTTTGTCCTAAGCATTACTGTACTTCCTAGATATTACTGCCTACTATTTTACTTCTTGAATGCTATAATATTTATGATAGTGGTGTTGTTTTGATGCCACCTGTTGGTTCCATCAGTCTGCTTAATGTTTTAAATGCTTAATTACACATCAGCAAACTAGCATGTGGTTCCGCTACTTTTTGTTTGTTTTACCCTACATTTTCTGATGCTAGCTATTACATCACTGCTCTGAGCCTCTGTTCATTACTTGTTTGTTTGTTCTTGATCTTCCCAAGTTGCATGACTAATTTGATGCTTCTATTAATTATGGAGCTGCCAACCCCATCAAGCAAAATATTTGTTGTTTTGGGGCTGGCACCTCGAACAAGCATAAAAAAAGAGGGAAGCAGATATATTGTCGTGTATGCACACACCCTTATTTCATTAGTTTAGATGAACCACTGATGATCAATTCGGACTAGTGCATGCAATTAAAATTAATTTTACCTAAATAGAGGGTGCAGAATAAACTACAACAACTAGATTTGCAACCATGGGATGCTAGCGATATCTTCAAAGAACATTGCAACAGCAATGAGACTTCACAGCAACATATGGTAAGCCAGTGTGTTTTAGTACATGTGGAATGTAATGCGAGAGGGCTACTTTCTTGACTTGTGCCCTCAACCTGTAATCCTACCGAATTACAAATAGTTCAATTGTCTGCTTTGCTGTATTGCTTGATTCGAATGCTTGTTTGTTGTTACGCTATACCTGAGTTGGCTAATATGTCAGCAGTGCCCGATGTACTATTGTAAAGAAATGCATGCCTATCTCATTTGAGTCCTTAACTTTTCCTCTCAACTTCATCACAAGACTGTCTTCGTAGTTTATATGAGGTCACACTGTTAAGTGCTTTCTTAGATTATTTCAACTACTTAGATGCCTTGGCAACTTAAATATAGCGGTGGTACACTCCCTTTCAACTAGGTATGTTAACTGGGTCCCGTTTAATCCCGATTAAAGTCCACTAGTGGTATGATAGTTCAAAAGAGTTTTAGTTTTTTGACGGGAATGAACTAGGGACCTAGCAAAAACTAACTAGATGGGACTGGCGGATGTCGTTTATTTGCCACTTACATCCCTAGTTTCATCTTACCATTTTAATTTCTTTTCGGCTGATGCTGCTTCGAACAATTTAAATATAGCTTGCCATGCTTGGCAATAATTCATCTTTCATTTACCATGTAAGCTTACTGCCTGGATCATATGATAACTATCTCTTACTTATGTCCAGCAGAAACCTTTCAGGATGCCGTTCACACTAGGACACAATGTACAACCCTAGAATCTATTTGTGGAAGCAGTGCGCCATCCATGTTACCAGATGGTAGCAGTTCAGAGGCAACACCGCCAGAGAGCAGTCTGAGCACATATATTATACTGCTTGAGGCTCTACTAGAGGCAGAAAGAGATGGTGCGGCTGCCATGAATGAGGTAATCTTTATCTTGAGGCTGGAAATTATGGAATTAGCAGCACACATTATGCAAGCAACCCAATAATTGGAGGAAGTAAGAATGTTGCATTTGAAGACGGAGGAGGTCCTGCTGTTTCTGCTATCTGAAGCCCAGGGTAATCCTGGTTCTTCTTTAGATACCCATTGAAATTGTCATTAGATTATTGTACTTGCATGTTGTGTCATGTCTCTGAATGGATTATGTTGCAAGACCCCCTACCTTGTGCATGTGTTGTAATGACCCGAATTTTTTAGGTGAGGTAATCCTCAATACTTGTATGATTGACATAAGGTGAACTATTTTTCATGTGAGCATATTGTATTGGATGAAATAACTATTTGACTCAGAGTGTATCCAACCTACTGAATTCGAAGATCACGACATTTCTAAATCATAATCATATATAAAGGTGGAATAAATCTTTGTTGTGGTTTTGAAGAAATAAATAACAAAACGTAGGATTATCTGTGGATATTCGTAATCGAATACAAATTGGATTGAATTTAGTTTGGCAGGGCCCAGGGCAAACGTGAATGTTGATTCTCTCAAGTTTTGAATGAAGCGGCTAAACACCCACTATAATTTGTGGGCTGCCCGAAGCAAGTGTTTGCGAGATGGAAATTACTGTCTACCCCTGACACTTGACATCCTTATCGACCGGATTTACACTGCCGTCGATAGGGGTAGACTAGTAACTTCAATCAGACGTGACACGACGGCCTTTGAGCCCATTCAGACACGGTGGGTGCCAAACATGGGCGGCAAAACACATTTGATTCAAGCTCGTCCGAAAGACATGTGTCTCTTCCTCCATTTCCCCATTCATACACGGTGGGCGGCAAAACAAACTCTCCTCGTCCGAAATCGATGTAGGCTAATATTTTAAATAGGGGCAGATGTGTAACTTCCCTCAAACGTGACACAACCGCCCTACCTGTAAGCCCCGTTCATACACTATGGGCGCCAACCGTGGGCGACAAAACACTCTCTCCTCGCCCGAAATAGTTACCAGCAAATATTTGGGAGATGCGAGATTACCTTCCTATCCCCAACCGACGCGATGTCTGAAATTTTAAATGGGGGATAAGTTCGTAACTTTCCCACATTTCAGAGAAGCGCGTCCCAAAGTTTGAGACCCCCCTCCCCTCCATTTCCCCATTCATACACCGTCCGTGGCACGACAACCTCCACACTGCGGCCAGCCTCCTCCGTCCGCCACCCCATCCACCACCTTGCTGGAGCCGCTACCCCTACCCCGTCGTCCACTACAAGAGATGGACGTCTCTCATCCACGGCCCTAGACCATGATCCTTTCATCGCCTCCTCTCGCTTCATTGGCGTCGTCGTCCACCTTGCCATTGCCGCTCCTACGACCGCCTCGTCCACGGCAACATGATTTATCCCCCGACCCAGGCGTCTACCGTCTAAAGTCTTCTTCCCCGCCGCCGACAGCCATCGCACCCGCAGAACCCTCAATGTATCAGCAGAAGCCTACACAGCGTCGCAAGAGAGGTGGTACTGTTCCATATGTGCTCAAGTTATTGATCTCACCCAGAAAATAGATCGTAATTTGTTTATTGTACTTTTCTTGTCCGTACCAAATCATAGTGGCTAGTTGAAAGCAAACATTGATTGCAAAGTAGCTTTGTCCGGTTTGCACCTTTAGGTCTGCCATGGCACGAACACTATACTCGTAAAGCTTATGGTTTCCCCCCTTTATATTCACTACCATCATCGTAGGTGCTTCGTGTCGTGCTAGCACTGCTCCTCAAGACCTCAACCCAAAGCTTACGTGTTGAAATACGAATCGGATATGATGCTCATATCACTAAAACAGAGAACGTTTAATTGGTCACCTAATGTTCCTATTTTCGTTTTGAAAAGCATGTGCGCCACCCACTGGTCCAGCTAGTCCACTTTCCCGATTTTTCTCTTGATGCTTAGGGTTTTCCCCTTTTATCTACTCTACTATGATCTGCGTAGGTGCTTTCTGTCGTACTAGCATTACTCCACCCTTCGAGCTAAACAACACAACATTCATAATTCGAAAGCTTAGTTGTTCAAATATAATTGTGATATGATACTGATATTAGTTAACAGACACATTTAATTGGTTAGCTAAGGGTCACACTTGAGTTTCCAAATGCATGTCGCGACATATAGAGAGACAACATAATTGCATTTCTTTGTCACTTGTTAACTGTACTTTCTTGTCCATACCAAATCTTAGTTGTTATTTCAAAGCAAACATTGGTTGCTAACTACCCTTTGCGCGGTTTGCCGCTTCAGATCTGCCATCCCACTGCCACGGTCAACACTGTACTCATCATGCTTATGGTTTCCCCATTTTATGATGACCACAATCAGCCTACGTGGTTCGTGTCGTAATAGCACTGCTCCACCCATCGAGCTAAACAAGCTTAGTTGTACAAATTCATATATGATATTATGCTGATAGTAGTAAAACTAAGAGATGTTTCATTCGTTAGCTAAATGTTCCGACTTTAGTTTCGAAATGCATGTGAGCCACATATGGAGAAACCGGAAAGAATAGTATTTCTCTGTGCGCTCTGGTTCATCATGGGTGGCCAACCGACATTGTATTGAAAGACTTGTAATATCTTCAATGGGCTTGCTCTTCTGCTCTTCTTTAAGATGATCCTCTTCTCTTGCGGTCGACTAGTCAGGTCGAGTTGTTCTCCCTTAGTATATTTTGAATCTGTCAGGTCAGGTTGACCTGTTCTTCTTTACTATATGTTGAAGCTATCATCTGCGAAGTGTCATCACTTTTGGAGCTCTCATATTTTGAGTAGTAGGCCACAATATATTAATGCACACACCAAATTATAGCATGCATGGCATCTCTTAAAAGAATTGTAGAGATAGCACAAAGGGGTTTACAGGGAGGTAGTATTGGATTAGAATCACTTCTGCATTACAAAGAAAATCTCACTTGTTTTTATGTTTTCATGCATGTCAGATATTGAACATTATCAAAATGAATATGCGAATGGGCGCACAAGAGGAATATTTTGGAATAATCCACTGGCTAACAAACTTGGCATGGTGGAGGATGGCCTATCTTATTCACCCATCAAGGTGCTTGCCCTAACTTGGCAAGGTTGTATTGGTCGCACATATTTTGCATGTGACCTCTTGCATTACTTCTACTTTGTTACACCATCTGCTTAGTTTAAGCATCATATATGAGTATATGCCATACCTATCCATTTTTTGTACATGTTCCATGTGTCGTCACACTATGTTTTTCCAGTCAAATGTTGTTCTTTCGTAATAGATGTCCAAAAGGAAGAGGGCGAGTGCAGATCCTCAAGGAGTACAAACTAGGTATTTGGAAAAGGTAGTGAACTTATTAAATCAGATAGATCAGCAACCACAGAAAACACATGCCCAACTGTACCACCCTTTACCCCTACTCCATTGGCCAAACCCCTATTAGAATTGCTGAGAGCCCAGCGTCAGGTACTGTCTATGATATCAATTCAAAATTTAAACTCCTAAATTTCTGCATGTGCCTTACCTTCTCTCTTGTATGAAAACTAATTTCAGATGAATCTCCTTGCTCAATGGATCATACGATCTCACAACAATACTGGGCTCTACATTGCTCTTGTCAGTACCTCTCTCCCTTTTGCCTTGGAACGCTGTACTTAATTAATTGCTATTTGATTATGTATCAACAGTCTGCACGTGGGCTTCATTATCCTCTGTTTCTTCCAATATTATTTGATCTATATTTACTCTTTGCAAATGTAGAATAATGGCAACGCTTATAAAGAATTTTCTTTGGGGAATTTATTGAATTATCCTTCCATCAACATGGAGAAGGGCTTTGTCCAGCCCGTGTTAACATGTAATGTAAGTTCATCCTTCTCAAGCCTTCAAACTTTGTTCTAGTATAGATTTGGATAGGCATCATTTCCTCCACTGTTGTTTGCTTTGCTGTTTACATCTGATTGGATGTTTGCAACAACTACCAGTTTTAAATTGTAGTTGTAAAAACATGTTCCATATGCAGAATAGATCCATTTATTTACTTATATAATTGCGAAAGCTGTTACGTGTCTCCTTGTTTCAGAGTCGTATCTCTTATGACAGGCAAAACTTTAGGGAAGATAGTGAGACAAACCATCTTGAGGACAGTGAGATGACCCCAAGGTCCTGTCTTGATGAAGACAGCAAGTTGAAGCTACTCACCAGCAGGTGTGAGACAACTTCTGTGCAGTCGCTGCCTCAATCAGTTCGACTTCTTCAGTCTCAACTTAAAGCGAAAAGGCTCCGACTGCCTTGCTTCACCTCAGCTCCGACTTGAAGTCAAAATGCAATGAAGATGTCAGAGGACTGCCTTGCGCACGATCATGCCATACAGCTATGGGTCATGCATCTATCATTGACACAACTAAGGTCTACTCAGCTTCTTCGGCTGTTTGGGGGGCCCGACCTGGCTAGGCCTTGTGCCTTCTGAAGTGCTCTTAGTTTTGTATATTCTTTTGTCGGCGCGTTTATTTGCACTGGTGGCGAAATTTGATGCCCAGTGGATTTAATATGTGTAATATCCGTGATAGCCTAGCGTAAGTTGCTTGCTTATTTATTTCCTTGTTGTCTTGTTTATTTGTTTGCTTGTAGTCAGTGTAGTTCTTTTTCCGCGGTTTGCTAGTGGCTGCAATAACCTATTTTTTAAAACTAGGCCACAATAACCATGGGCTACATATTTACTGTAGTGACACTAGGCCTCCTATGGGCCGTAGAAACAATGGGCCTTCTACGGGTCGTATCATCAATGGGCCTTATACGGGCCGTTTGATCGATTGGCCAAACATGGGCCAATAACAGACCGCATTATGGCCGTAAACGGGCTATAGTTGGAATCGTCCGTTCATGGGTCGACCATAACGGGCCATCGTTAATAGGTCATATTTGATGACGCTATGAAAACGTCCCAACGTATTAACGGACCACAAATGGGCCGACTGTAACCACGGGCTGAATTTGGCACACAAGCAGAAAATGACGGTAACGGACCGTAAGTAAACGAATGCTGGAAATGACCCAAGAATAAATGGACCTTGAGAAGGCCGAGAGATAACATGGGCTGCAAACGGCCCAATGGATTAATGGGCCGTTAATGGGTATAAAGTGATACACTGTTCATTACGGGCTAGTTTCACCACGGGCCGTTAATGGGCCAACAGTTACAAAGGGCCTAATATGAGCCGAAAGACGTCATGGGCCATACATGGGCCAGAACTTAAAATGGGCTGGAATCATATTGGACGGCCCAAATGACGCTACTGGGCCTAATTCGGATAGGTCGTAATGGGCCCTGGGTTAGCAGGCTGTAAATGGGCTATATGCGAACAGGCCATTAACAGGCTTTCCATGGGCCGACCCGCCTCCTTTTGACCAAGTCAAATGGGTCGGCCTTTTCACAGGAATGGGCCTCTGTTGGGCCGTGCCACATGTCAACGAATCATAGGTGCCTTCGGTCCAATGAGTGGTTGACATCTGTCCCAACGGTGAGCCGACACGTGTTTCCTCCAGCTAATGATGATTTTACACGTGGAAAATCCCCATTGGTCGGGGCTGTTAACGGGTTATCGGATCCAAAACCAAACCCGATAGCTTAACGGCATTCCGTTATAGTGGATGCCACGTGTCGGTCACCCTTGACGAAAGCACTTTTGTGACGCACGATTTATCGTCATGGAAGTGGACACTTCTGTGATGATAATTTTGGTAATGCCATGGAACACTTCTACGACAGCACAGGTATGACTATCTTGATTCCGTAATAAAATCGTCATGGATGTACATGCATGACAAAAAACGCGACCTACTGTGACAAACAACTATCATCACAGAAGTGTATTTTTTTGTAGTGATCATAGTAATCATATATACCATTTGCATAAGAAGCCGAGGTTTTATTATCATTGAATTTGCATGAAAATGGAAGGTGTGGAGCCTTTATCCTAGAGCAAAAAGTATAATCATATCTCAAGCATAGTTCCCGAGCATACCAATGCAACATATGAACTTGATCCCATAATAGTTTCCCTTTTTTGGTCAAGCAATAATTCCTAAAGTATTCACGTTGATCCAACGTGTCTCCCATAACATAATTGAATCGGGTTTTCTCAGGATTATCAAAGTAGTACATAATATTTTTCACATAACCAGCATCAAGGGTTTTAGGAGGTTCCCCATCTCCATGAGTAGCAAGTATACCTAAATTTTTTGGTATTTCATGTTTCATATCCATGACTAAAGATAGAGAACAACTTAGAACAGCAAATAAAATCTACTTAGTGATAAAAAAAACAAGCACACACGAGAATATTCACCCCACGCTATGACTCCCCGGCAACGGCGCCAGAAAAAGGTCTTGATAACCCACAAGTATAGGGTATCAATTGTAGCCTCTTTCGATAAGTAGGAGTGTCGAACCCAACGAGGAGCTAAAGGTAGAACAAATATTCCCTCAAGTTCTATCGACCACCGATACAACTCTACACATGCTTAGCGTTTGCTTTACCTAGAACAAGTATGAAACTAGAAGTACTTTTTAAGTGTTATTGGATAGGTTTGCAAGAAAATAAAGAGCACATAAATATAAACTAGGGGCTATTTAGATAAAGAAGCAACTAAGTTAGTTTTAGCAGAGAGCTTTTTGTCACGAGAAAGTTATTTGTCCCTAGGCAATCGAATAACTAAACCTGTAATCACTATTGCAATTTTATTTGAGGGAGAGGCATAAGCTAACATACTTTCTCTTCTTAGATCATATGCACTTATGATTGGAACTCTAGCAAGCATCCGTAACTACTAAAGAACATTAAGGTAAAACCCAACCATAGCATTAAAGCATCAAGTCCCCTTTATCCCATACGCCACAACCCCCTTACTCGAGTTTATGCTTCTGTCACTCAAGCAACCCACTATAAGCGAATCATGAACATATTGCAACACCCTACAGTGGGAATCCCTCACGCTTGCACGACACAGAGAGCACCATAGGACATCACCAATAATAAAACACGCAACTCAAACCAATCACAATCATCAATTAACCCATAGGACAAAACAGATCTACTCAAACATCATAGGATAGCCATACATCATTGGGAAATAATATACAGCGTTGAGCACCATGTTTAAGTAGAGATTACAACGGGTAAAAGAGGGGTTACACCGCTGCATAATGGGGGGGGGGAATAGTTGGTGATGAGGGCGGTGAAGTTGTTGGTGTAGATCGCGGTGATGATGATGGCCCCCGGCGGCGTTCCGACGCCACCGGAAGCAAGGCGGAGAGAGCCCCCTTCTTCTTCTTCTTCTTCTTCTTCTTCTTCTTCTTCTTCTTCTTCTTCTTCTTCTTCTTCTTCTTCTTCTTCTTCTTCTTCTTCCTTGACCTCCTCCCTAGATGGGAGAAGGGTTTCCCCTCTGGTCCATGGCCTCCATGGCTTGGGAGGGGCGAGAGCCCCTTCGAGATTGGACCTGTCTCTCTGTCTCTCTCTGTTTTGTGTTCTGGCTTCATCCCTTTCACCATTTCTTAACTTCGATTGGATTGAAACCTTCACCCAGATTTTTCTCCGAAAATTAGCTTTCTTGCGGCCAAAGAAGACCAGTAACCGCCTTACGGGGTGCCCACGAGGGTCAGGGGCGCGCCCCCTGCCTCGTGGCCCCCTCAGGCACCGTCTTGCGTTGGTTTTTCTTCCCAAAAATCATAAATATTTCAAAAATGATCTCCGTCCGTTTTTATCCTGTTTGGACTTCATTTCATGTTGGGTTTCTGTGAGGGGCGGGGGTGGGCTTGCTTGGGGAGGGGACCGGCCCGGGGAGGAGTCCGACTCGGTCGGTCCGGGATTTTTTTTAAATTATTTCGCCCGAAGAAGAAAATCCAAAAAAAATATAAAATTAATTCTAAAAATTCCAAAAACAATTTTCAGTGAACAATTTTCTGGCCTAAAAGTAAAAATTTGAAAAAATGCATATTTTTCTAATTCAAATAAAATAGCAAATAAAAAAATCATAATTTGATTTTAAAAATTCTTTCTCCAATATTTCTCTAAATTTGAAGAAGTCATATTATCTTCCCTTGTTTATTTTTAACATTGAAAATATTTGGAGAGAAAATAATAAAAATCAAATTGACCCTTTCTACAAATTTGAATAAAACTCAAATATGAATTTTGTGAAACCTCCAACCTCAAATATGAATTTTGTGGGTCCTTGAGTTGCTTTAGAATTCTAGGATCTCAAGCAAAATGCAAAGATAAATATGATATGCATATGATGATCTATGTATAACATCCAAAAAATTGGGATGTTACAAATCTACCCCCCATAAGATGAATCTCGCCCTCGAGATTCGGGTTGGTCAGCGAAAAGGTTTGGGTGGTTTCTACGAAGGTCTTCCTCTCGTTTCCAGGTGGCTTCCTCCTCGCTATGGTGGCTCCACTGAACTTTGCAAAACTTGATAACCTTGCTGCGAGTAACTCAGCTAGAAAACTCCTCATAAGTCAAATCAGTGTCTAACTAAAACGCTTCCAGTGGCACTGTATCTCTCAGAGGAATATCGGCCATCTCCACGTGGCACTTCTTCAACTGGGAAACGTGAAACACATCGTGAACTCCTGACAATCCTTCTGGCAATTCCAGCTTGTATGCAACTTCTCCCATACGTTCCAAAACTCGGTATGGTCCCACGAAATGTGGTGCTAGCTTTCCTTTAACTCCAAAACGGTTAACTCCTCGAAGCAGGGACACTCGAAGATATACTCTGTCTCCTATTCGTAAATTGTCTCCTTGCGTTTAGAATCCGCATAACTCTTCTGCCTGGACTGGCTACCTTAGAGTCTCTCGCGAATCAACTTAACCTTCTCTTCTGAGTATTTGATTAAATCCGGTCCGAACAACTGTCGATCTCCAACTTCATTCCACAATAACGGTGTCTTGCACCTCCTTCCGTACAAAGCTTCGAAAGGGACCATCTTCAAACTGGCTTGATATCTGTTGTTGTAGGAGAACTCTGTATACGACAAGTTGTGGTCCCAACTAGATCCATAATCTAGCGCACAAGCTCTCAACATGTCCTCTAGAATCTGATTGACTCTCTCGGTCTGTCCATCTGTCTGTGGATGAAAGGTTGTACTGAACTCTAGCCTAGTACCCAAAGTCTCATGCAACTGATTCCAAAACTTTGAGGTAACTGGGTTCCTCTGTCTGATACGATGGTCCTTGGAACTCCGTCCAGACATACGATCCTGGTCATGTATATCTTCGCCAACTTAGCGCTTGTATAGGTGGTCTTCACCGGGATGAAATGAGCTACTCTTGTCAACCGATCAACTACAACCCAGATAGAGTCATAGCCTGAACGAGTCCTGGGCAATCCAGTGATAAAATCCATGCCTAGTTTATACCACTTCCATTCGGGTATCGACAATGGTTGTAGCAATCCAGCTGGCTTCTGATGCTCTGCTTTAACTCTCTGACATACATCACATACTGCTACATACTCCGCAATATCCTTCTTCATTCCGATCCACCAAAAACTTTCCATTATATCCAGATACATCTTAGTGTTTCCTTGGTGAATCGAATATGGCAAATCATGGGCCTCCTGCAGAATCAACTTCTTGATCTCGGGGTCGATAGGCACATATTCGCGATCCTCAAACCATAAGGTGTCGTGCTCATCCTCAAGAAATCTTTTAGCCTTTCCTTTGCTCATCCTTTCCTTTATCCCGGCAATCTCCTTATCAGTATTCTAGGATTCTCTTATCTTACCCATCAAAGTGGACTAAATTTCCAATGCCGCTACATAACCTCTCGGAACTATTTCCAAACATAGCTCGCGAAGATCCTATGCTAACTCCTTGGGTAATCCTCCGGTCATGAGCATATTAACATAACTCTTGTGGCTCAACGCATCTGCTACTACATTGGCCTTCCGGGATGATAGTGCAATTTCATATAAAAATCCTTAATGAGCTCCAACCATCTCCTTTGCCTGAGGTTCAACTCCTTCTGCGTGAAAATATATTTCAAACTCTTATGATCCGTGTATACCTCACAGTGGTTTCAGATGAGAAAATGTCTCCATGTCTTCAGCGCATGCCCTACGGCTGCTAACTCCAAATCATGTGTAGCATATTTCAACTCATGAGGTTTAAGCTGTCCTGAGGCATATGAAACAACTCTTCCTTCCTGCATAAGCACTGCTCCAAGTCCTCGACTTGAAGCGTCACAATACAGTTGATAATCCTTTCATTGGTCTGGAAGAATTAGCACTGCGACTGTAACTTAATGTTTCTTCAACTCCTAAAAACTGGCTTCACACTCCTCAGTCCATTCGAACTTGGTGTCCTTCTTCAATAACTCCGTCATGGGCTTTGCAATCCTGGAGAAATTCTCAATGAACCTCCGGTAATATCCTGTGAGTCCGAGAACACTCCTGATCTCTCCAACTGATGTGGGTGCCACCCATTTAGTCACAGAAGCAACCTTGGTAGGGTCTACTGCTATTCCTTCTCCGGATATAACATGTCCGAGAAATCCAACTTCCTTTAACCAAAACTCACACTTGTTGAACTTGGCATACAACTGATGTTCTCCGAGCTTCTCAAGTACCAAATGCAAATGCTCCTTATGCTTTCATTCCTCGAGTAGACCAGTATATCATCAATGAACACCACGACGAACTTATCCAAAAACTCCATAAACACTTTGTTCATCATGTTCATGAAATAGGCAGGTGCGTTAGTCAGACCAAATGACATAACGGTATACTCATATAGCCCGTACCTTGTGGTAAAAGCTGCCTTAGGTATATCCTGCTCTCGAATCTTCAACTGGTGATAACCTGATCGAATATCTATCTTAGAGAAAACTTTAGCTCCTTGCAACTGGTCAAACAAATCATTGATCATTGGCAAAGGGTATTTGTTCTTGATCGTCACCTCATTCAACGCACAATAATCAACAACCATCCTTAATGATCCATCCTTCTTCTCAACTAGAAGCACTGGGGCTCCCCAAGGTGACGAACTTGGTCGTATGTAACCTTTATCTAGTAACTCCTTAATCTGCTTCTTAATTTCTTCCAAATCCTTTGCGGGTATCCGATACGGTCTCTTTGATATTGGCCCGGTACCTGGCAATAACTCAATCAAAAACTCAATGTCTCGATCCGGTGGCATGCCTGGTAACTCCTCCGGAAATACGTCAGGGTAATCCTTCACCACTGGTACTTCCTCCTGTACAACTCCTGATAAGGAATTCACTTGAGTCCTCTTCGGCAGATGTCGGGATACATACTTGATCCTTCTTCCTTCTGGGGTGGTGAGGAATATCGACTTACTAGCATAATCAATGTTCCCTCCATAATTCGATAACCAATCCATTCCTAATATTATACCCAATCCTTGTGACTCCAAAATTATTAGGTCCGAGGGAAACACATAGTTACCAATCCTTAAGGGTAACTGATGACACCATAGGCTGGCCATATACTCTGCTCCTAGCGAGCTTACTAATATGGGTGACCTAAGGGCTTGGGTTGGCAGGTTATACTTATCCACAAATCCCCTTGATATGTATGAATGTGATGCACCAGTATCAAAAAGAATGAGTGCGGTAAATCATTAATCAAAAACTTACCAACAACTGCGTCGGGTTCATCCTCAATCTCCTCCACGCTGATGTGGTTCACCTGACCTTTGGTGAAGGAGTTGGGCTTCTTGGCAGAACCTCCATTGACATTTCCATTCTTTGCTTCAGGACATTCAGTAGCATAATGTCCGGTCTTCTGGCACTTGAAACGGGTAATGTGACTCAAATCCCTCTTGACTGGTGTTGAAGGGCTGGAATGGTTCTGGCTGCTGCTTCCTCCATTCACATTACCATTCCTGGTACCACTATGGTTGTGCGAACTTGCTCCATTGTGCATGTATCCTCCATGGTTATGGCCTCCATGGTTGTGGGTATGTCCTCCCGAGTATGAGGAATAGCGGGGCATCTGCTGGGCTCCTGAAGTGTACCGCCCCTGTCCATACTTCCTCTTGTGATTATCAATCTGTTGTTACTTGCCTTCAATCATAAGAGCCCTGTATACCAACTCCTGGTAGTTGTTGAATGTTGCCACCATCAACTGCATGCTCAGCTCATCATTCAGTCCTTCCGGAAACTTCTCCTGCTTAGTGGCATCTGTAGCTACGTCATCAGGGGCATAGCATGCTAACTTACTAAACTCATCCACATACTGACCCACTGTGCGTCCTTCTTGGCGCAAGTTGCAAAACTCACACTTCTTCATGCTCATAGCTCCAGCTGAAACATGGGCAGTGCGGTAAGTCTACTGAAACTGATCCCATGTAACAGTGTCAATGGGGTAAGTGGCTGTGAAATTCTCCCACCATGATGATGCGGGTCCATCTAGCTGATGTGCGGCAAAACGCACTCTCACCGCATCTTTGCATCCTGCAGTGGTTAGCTCTCTTCCAATCTTGCAGAGCCAATCATCTGCAACAATTAGCTCGGTGCTACTAGAGAAGACCGACAGCTTTAACCTTAGGAAACGGGCTAGGTGATCAACAGGGTGTGGTGGTGGTGGGTTGTTGTTGTTGTTGCCTTGGTTCTGATTCTAGACTAAAAGTTGCATCAAGGTATTCTGCTGCTGGATCAACTGAGTGAGCTCCGGTGGGAAGGAAAATCCATTGTCACGTCTCGGAGGCATCTGATAGGTTAGAAGGGGTGAGAAAACATAATAGAATTGGGGTCTAAGAGAGATGCACTACCCATAATGCTCATGAGACAAACACAATCAATTTCACTTAAATCAATAGCACACAAGTCACACAAAAGCGGTCTAACTTATTACTACAAACTCGATAGTTGCAACTACTTGGAGGGAAAATACTACTAATTACATTGGTGGTCGTCTAGAAATATCATCAGAAGAAGACTCCATAATATCTGCTCCAGCTTCATCAACATAGTCATCATCGCTATCAGGGTCGGAGTTGGTGTCATCGAGGATGATGTAGTCTCCTGGTTGGTTGTCCTTCTTTGGCGCGGGGTCTCCCATGAATGCTCCTAGCTTCCGTGTCAAGTCTACATTCTTTTCTACCAATATAGCAATCTGCTCCTCGTATCCATGGCGAGTAGACTTGATCTCCTCTTCCAGCTCATTGTTCCTCCTCACCAGTTTCTTGATCTACTTCATGTGGATAATTTGTTGATTCTCCTGTTGATGTCTACTACGTAACCTTCTCCTTGTAGACGTTGTTGGGCCTCCAAGTGCAGAGGTTTGTAGGACAGTAGCAAATTTCCCTCAAGTGGATGACCTAAGGTTTATCAATCCGTGGGAGGCGTAGGTTGAAGATGGTCTCTCTCAAGCAACCCTGCAACCAAATAACAAAGAGTCTCTTGTGTCCCCAACACACCCAATACAATGGTAAATTGCATAGGTGCACTAGTTTGGCGAAGACATGGTGATACAAGTGCAATATGGATGGTAGATATAGGTATTTGTAATCTGAAAATATAAAAACAGCAAGGTAACAAGTGGTAAAAGTGAGCGTAAGCGGTATTGCAATGCTACGAAACAAGGCCTAGGGTTCATACTTTCACTAGTGCAAGTTCTCTCAACAATAATAACATAATTGGATCATATAACTATCCCTCAACATGCAACAAAGAGTCACTCCAAAGTCACTAATAGCGGAGAACAAACGAAGAGATTATGGTAGGGTATGAAACCACCTCAAAGTTATCCATTCTGAATGATCTACTCAAGAGTCCATAGTAAAATAACACGAAGCTATTCTTTCCGTTCGATCTATCATAGAGTTCGTAGTAAAATAACATGTTAAGACACAAATCAACCAAAACCCTAATGACACCTAGATACTCCAATGTCACCTGAAGTATCCGTAGGCATGATGCATCACACAATCTCAGATTCATCTATTCAACCAACACAAAGTACTTCAAAGTGTGCCCCACAGTTTCTACCGGAGAGTCAAGACGAAAACGTGTGCCAACCCCTATGCATAAGTTCATTGAACCCGCAAGTTGATCAACCAAAACATACATAAAGTAGATCATGTGAATATCCCATTGTCACCACAGATAAGCACGGCAAGACATACATCAAGTGTTCTCAAATCCTTAAAGACTCAATCCGACAAGAAAACTTCAAGGGGAAAACTCAATTCATCACAAGAGAGTAGAGGGGGAGAAACATCATAAGATCTGACTATAATAGCAAAGCTCGCGATACATCAAGATCGTATCACCTCAAGAACATGAGAGAGACAGATCAAACACATAGCTACTAGTACATACCCTCAGCCTCGAGGGTGAACTACTACCCTCCTCGTCATGGAGAGCGCCGGGATGATGAAGATGGCCACCGCTGAGGGATCCACCCTCCGGCAGGGTGCCGAAATGGGCTCCCGAGAGGTTTTTGGTGGCTACAGAGGCTTGCAGCGGCGGAACTCCCGATCTATTGTGCTCTTCATTGTTTTTTGGTTATATGGACATATATAGGCGAAAGAAGTCTGTTAGGGGAGCCACGAGGGGCCCACGATGGTGGGGGCGTGCCCAGGGGGTAGGGTGCGCTCCCTGCCTCGTGGCCACCTCGAGGCTTGCCTAACTTCCACTCCAAGTCTCCTGGATTGCTTCCGTTCCAAAAAAAAAACACTCCCGAAGGTTTCTTTCCGTTTGGACTCCGTTTGATATTCCTTTTCTTCGGAACACTGAAATAGGCAAGAAAGCAACAATTTGGGTTGGGCCTCCGGTTAGTAGGTTAGTCCCAAAAATGATATAAAAGTGTAAAGTAAAGCCCATAAACATCCAAAACGGGTAATATAATAGCATGGAACAATCAAAAATTATAGATACGTTGGAGACGTATCAAGCATCCCCAAGCTTAATTCCTTCTCATCCTCGAGTAGGCAAATGATAAAAACAAAATTTTTGATGTGGAATGCTACCTAGCATATTTCTCAATGTAATTTTCTTTATTGTGGCATGAATGTTCAGATCCAAATGATTCTGGCATGAAAACAATAATACTTCAAGCATACTAACAAAGCAATCATGTCTTATCAAAATAACATGGCTAAAAAAAGCTATCCCTACAAAATCATATAGTCTGGCTATGCTCTGTCTTCATCACACAAAGTATTTAATCATGCACAACCCCAATGACAAGCCAAGCAATTGTTTCAAACTTAAGTATTCTCAAACTTTTCAAACTTTCACGCAATACATGAGCATCGGCCATGGACATAGCACTATATGTGGAGTAGAATGGTGGTTGTGGAGAAGACAAAAAGGAGAAGATAGTCTTACATCAACTAGGCGTATCAACGGGCTATGGAGATGCCCATTAATAGATATCGATGTGAGTGAGTAGGGATTGCCATGCAACAGATGCACTAGAGCTATAAATGTATGAAAGCTCAACTAAAGAAACTAAGTGAATGTGCATCCAACTTGCTTGCTCACGAAGACCTAAGGCATTTTGAGGAAGCCCATCATTGGAATATACAAGCCAAGTTCTATAATGAAAAATTCCCACTAGTATATGAAAGCAACAACATAGGAGACTCTCTATCATGAAGATCATGGTGCTACTTTGAAGAACAAGTGTGGAAAGAGGATAGTAGCATTTTCCCTTATCTCCTTTTCTCTCATTTATTTTGGGCCTTTTTTATGGCCTTTCTTTTTTTATATATGTGGCATTTCTCTTTTTTTGATGGACTTTTTTTTAAAAGTCCGAAGTCTCATCCTGACTTGTGGGGGAATCATAGTCTCCATCATCCTTTCCTCACTTGGGACAATGCTCTAATAATGAAGATCATCACACTTTTATTTACTTACAATTCAAGATTCCAACTAAATACTTAGAAAAAAATAAGACTCTATGTGGATGCCTCCGGCGGTGTACCGGGATATGCAATGAATCAAGAGTGACATGTATGAAAGAATTATGGAGGTGGCTTTGCCACAAATACGATGTCAACTACATGATCATGCAAAAGCAATATGACAATGATGGAGCATGTCATAATAAACGGAACGGTGGAAAGTTGCATGGCAATATATCTCAGAATGGCTATGGAAATGCCATAATAGGTAGGTATGGTGGCTGTTTTGAGGAAGGTATATGGTTGGTGTATGGTACCGGCGAAAGTTGCGCAGCACAAGAGAGGCTAGCAATGGTGGAAGGGTGAGAGTGCGTATAATCCATGGGCTCAACATTAGTCATAAAGAACTCATATACTTATTGCAAAAATCTACAAGTTATCAAAATGAAGTACTACGTGCATGCTCCTAGGGGGGTAGATTGGTAGGAAAAGACCATCGCTCATCCCCGACCACCACTCATAAGGAAGACAATCAATAAATAAATCATGCTCCAATTTCATCACATAACGGTTCACCATATGTGCATACTACGGGAATCACAAACTTCAACACAAGTATTCCTCAAATTCACAAATACTTAACTAGCATGACTCTAATATCACCATCCTCATATCTCAAAACAATTATCAAGCATCAAATTGATCATATCATCCAATTCACTTTCTATGATAGTTTTTATTATACCCAACTCGGATGCCCATCATTCTAGGACCAATTTTATAACCATAGCAAATACCATGCTATTCTAAAATACTCTCAAAATAATATAAGTGAAGCATGAGAGATCAATAATTTCTACAAAAGAAAACCACCACAGTGCTCTAAAAAGATATAAGTGAAGCACTAGAGAAAATGACAAACTACTCCGAAAGATATAAGTGAAGATCAATGAGTATTCGAACAATTATGCAACTATGTGAAGACTCTCTAACATTTACAAATTTCAGATATTGGGATATCATTCAAACAACAAGCAAAACGAAATAAAACAAAATGACGCTCCAAGAAAAACACATATCATGTGGTGAATAAAAATATAGCTCCAAGTAAAGTTACCGATGAATGAAGACGAAAGAGGGGATGCCATCCGGAGCATCCCCAAGCTTAGGCTCTTGATTGTCCTTGAATGTTACCTTGGGGTGCCTTGGGCATACCCAAGCTTAGGCTCTTGCCACTCCTTATTCCATAGTCCATCGAATCTTTACCCAAAACTTGAAAACTTCACAACACAAAACTTAACAGAAAACTCGTAAGCTCCGTTAGTATAAGAAAATAAATCACCACTTAGGTACTGTTATGAACTCATTCTAAATTCATATTTGTGTAATATCTACTGTATTCTAACTTGTCTATGGTTCATACCCTCCGATACTAGTCATAGATTCATCAAAATAAGCAAACAACACATAGAAAACAGAATCTGTCAAAAATAGCACAGTCTGTAGTAATTTGTAACTATCAAATACTTCTGTAACTCAAAACATTCTAACAAACTAGGAAAACCCGAGAAATTTGTGTACCAATCCAGATAAAAAAGAATCAGATCAAAACCACGTTTCTGTGAATTATCAAAACTAATTTACTGGGTGCAAAAGTTTCTGTTTTTCAGTAGGATCAACACAACTATCACCGTAAGCTATCCTAAAGGTCTTACTTGGCACTTTATTGAAACAAAAGCTATAAAACATGATTACTAAAGTAGCATAATCATGTGGACACACAAAAACAGTAAAGGTAAATATTGGGTTGTCTCCCAACAAGCGCTTTTCTTTAATGCCTTTCTAGCTAGGCATGATGATGTCAATAATGCTCACATAAAAGATAAGAATTGAAACATAACGGGAGCATCATGAAGCATATGACTAGCACATTTAAGCCTAACCCACTTCCTATGCATAGGGATTTTGTGATCAAACAACTTATGAGAACAAGAATCAACTAGCATAGGAAGGTAAAACAAGCATAGCTTCATGATTTTCAACACATAGAGAGGAAACTTGATATTATTGCAATTCCTACAAGCATATGTTCCTCCCTCATAATAATTTTCAGTAGCATAATGGATGAATTCAACAATATAACCAGCACCTAAAGCATTCTTTTCATGATCTACTTTCATAGAAATTTTACTACTCTCCACATAAGTAAAATTCTTCTCATTCGGAATAGTGGGAGTATCATAAGAGACTCGAATACTATAAATTGTTTCCATATTAAAAGAGTAATGTTCTGAAAAAGGGTAATCATAATCATGACAAGTTTTATAAATATAATCATCACTACTTTTTATAGCATAAGTTTCATCACAATAATCATCATAAGTAGCAACTTTGTTCTCATCATAATCAATTGAAACCTCTTCCAAAATAGTAGATTCATCACTAAATAAAGTCATGACCTCTCCAAATCCACTTTCATAAATATTATAAGGTTCAACACCCTCCAAAATAGTGGTATCATTACTTCCTAAAGTTGACACTCTTCCAAACCCACTTTCATCAATATAACCATCATAAATAGGAGGCATGCTATCATCATAATAAATTTGCTCATCAAAACTTGGGAGGCTAAAAATATCATCTTCATTAAACATAGCATCCCCAATCTTAGGAAAAACGTTAATTGCAGCAAATATATTCTCAAACATGTCATTCTCATTAAACATAGCATCCCCAAGCTTGGGCCTTTTCGTATCATAAGCATAATCACTCTCATCATTGATAGTATGGATAGCACAAATAGTATAGCAATTATCATCATCACAATGAGTAATAGGAGCAACATCATTTGGGGGGAATACCTTTTTACCTTTGCTTCTCCGTCTTTTCCTTTTCTTCTTCACATCATGTGTGGGTTTAACCCTCTTTTTTAAGCTCCTTATCAATGAGCTTGGTTGAATAGAAGGCTCCTCCTCATTACCTGATTCATCATAAGAAATAATAGGAGGATATTGGGAAGTCTCTTCCCTTTCATTATATTCTCTACATCTTCATTTTTCTTTCTTTTCTTTATGTAATTGGCAATATAAGGATTTTCAATGCAATTCACCGCACAATACATATAAATTTCCTCTAGATCAATATCAAGGAATTTCTCAAGGTTATATTCTGGAATATGCTTAGTTAAACGTTTCAATTCCTAATAACCCAAAAGCAAACTAAGTTCATTATGATGTGCAAGGGAAATCAAGTCATCACAATTTTTGGACACGATTCGATCATGAAACAATTTGCATCGGAGATTCAAATGACCATGTTCATTGCAAAGTTCACAAGTACGGTAAAGAAATTTTAAATTTTCAGCACTCACATCTAGCCTTTCTTGCAACCATTTAGTTTCTAAATACTTATGCCTCTTGCAAAATCTATCTTCTCTATTTGGTGCGTACTTGCAAACTCTATGCACTCCACAAAATTGACATGCTTATAAGAGACATTTTCATCATGACTAGTGCAATCATCATTAGTGCTATGGATATTCAAAGAGTTCATACTAACAACATTGCAATCATGCTCATCATTCAAAGATTTAGTGCCAAACATTTTATAGACTTCTTCTTCTAGCACTTGAGCACAATTTTCCTTTCCATCACTCTCACGAAAGATATTAAAAAATTGAAGCGTATGAGGCAAACTCACTTCCATTTTTTTAGTTTTCTTTTATAGACTAAACTAGCGATAAAACAAGAAACTAAAAGATTCGATTGCAAGATCTAAAGATATACCTTCATACTTTCACTAGTGCAAGTTCTCTCTACAATAATAACATAATTCGATCAAATATCTATCCCTCAACATGCAACAAAGAGTCACTCCAAAGTCACTAATAGCGGAGAATAAACGAGGAGATTATGGCAGGGTAGGAAACCACCTCAAAGTTACCCTTTCTGGTCGATCTATTCAAGAGTCTATAGTAAAATAACACGAAGCTATTATTTCCGTTCAATCTATCATAGAGTTCATAGTAAAATAACACGTTAAGACACAAATCAACCAAAAACATAATGTCACCTAGATACTCCGATGTCACCTCAAGTATCCATGGGCATGATTATATGATATGCATCACACAATCTCAGATTCATCTATTCAACCAACACAAAGTACTTCAAAGAGTGCCCCAAAGTTTGTACCAGAGAGTCAAGACGGAAACGTGTGCCAACGCCTATAAATAAGTTCATTGAACCCGAAGTTGATCACCCAAAACATACATCAAGTAGATCACGTGAATATCCAATTGCCACTACAGATAAGCACGGCAAGACACACATCAAGTGTTCTCAAATCCTTAAAGACTCAATCCGACAAGACAACTTCAAGGGGAAAACTCAATTCATCACAAGAGAGTAGAGGGGGAGAAACATAATAAGATCCAACTATAATAGCAAAGCTCGCGATACATCAAGATCGTATCATCCCAAGAACACGAGAGAGAGAGATCAAACACATAGCTAGTGGTACATACCCTCAGCCCCGAGGGTGAACTACTCCCTCCTCGTCATGGTGAGCAGGGTGCCGGAACGGGCTCCCGAGAGGTTTTTGGTGGCTACAGAGGCTTGCGGCGGCAGAACTCCTGATCTATTGTGCTCTTCGCTGTTTATAGGGTATATGGACATATATAGGTGAAAGAAGTCGGTTAGGGGAGCCATGAGGGGCCCATGAGGGTGGGGGGCACGCCCAAGGGGGTAGGGCACGCCTCCCTGCCTCGTGGCCACCTCGAGGCTTCCCTGACTTCCACTCCAAGTCTCCTGGATTGCTTCCATTCCAAAAGTAACTCTCCCGAAGGTTTCATTCCGTTTGGACTCCATTTGATATTCCTTTTCTTCGAAAGACTAAAATAGGCAGGAAAACAGTAATTTGGGTTGGGCCTCCGGTTAGTAGGTTAGTCCCAAAAATGATATAAAAGTGTAAAGTAAAGCCCATAAACATCCAAAACGGGTAATATAATAGCATGGAACAATAAAAAATTATAGATACGTTGGAGACATATCACCTGTCGACGAATATGATCTCCAATCTCTTGAATGTAAGCTGCGGTTGATCCATCCCTCCTGGTACGAATCATCTCCCATTTGTCATCTCAGCGGCCACATATCTGGTAGACAGTACTCTCCAGCTCCTTGTGATACACCTCACATATGCGTCCAAAGGTGATATGTGCGGCCATGCTCTTTTCAATACTCCAACTTGGTGCATCCAGGTAGAAATCAATAGGCTCCGTTGTTGGTGCAAAGGTCCTCCCAGGTATCCAGATTTTGATCTTCCAGCGCTCCTCTTCCAGTACAGATGTAGAGAAAGTCCCCGTGAAGCTTGGTAATCTGATGTTCAGATACTTAGTGACTTCCTTCAAGTGCTTTCCGAAAGGGGTGTCATCATCCGTCTAAGTGAACTTGTTCCTGGGGTCCGCCATCTATATAGTAGAAAGAGAGGAGAATTAGAAATGAGTAGAGAAGAGAAATCCTGTGGCTCCTTCTAGTGGTCGCGTCCTGCAGTCAGCGTGTACTCTGATACCATCTTGTAGCGACCAGACCTCAAACGATCAAGTCTCTTTGCATCAGTGTCATCCCTGGATCGGTAATACTGACACGCACAGTACTCAAGGAATTATAACAGAGTTTCAATCACACACTTATTACATCGAGTCCTCTTAAAGAGTATGATTACACAAATAAATCATGGATAAAGGCCATCTATACTAGATAACTACGAAAGCTTCGAAGGTAAATGAGTCCATCAACTCCAATGGCATAGTTGAGTGCAAAACAACGACCTATCGCACCTTATTCGTCGTTTGAGTAGTCTGCAATATAAGACGTTGCAGCCCAAAACGGGTCAACACATGGAATATGCTGGCATAGTTACACTGTAAAGCAATGATAATGCAAGAACTATTTCTACATGCAATATTTGGCTGGTGGAGGCTGTAAGTTTCATGATTTTGCATAAAGCTAGTTTTTCCCTATAACAAAGGAATAAATTTATTTGACTACTCTCATGTTGCCCATTATTTGAGAAGGTAACCCCAACTCAAATCCCAATTAAAAGTATCATCATTAGCCCAATATCAAAATTAACTAGAGTAACATGTTGAGATCACATCAATAGATTCAAGTACTAGATACTCAATGCGTCCATAAACGGGGACACGGCTAACCATGATTAGTTTATACACTCTGTAGAGATTTGCACACTTTTCCCCATAAGACTCGACCGCATCCATGATCGTACGATCGAGACATAGCCTTTCTGAAGCATTAACTCTCTACTCCAGGTAGACAGTACCACCTACAACCCTCTACATCTACTAGTCTACCTCTTCAAGAGCTCACACAATTTACTCAACTATGCCAGAGCCCATAATGGCTTGTGGCTGCACAGGAAAGTTTCTAGCGTGAATAATCTTATGATCCCTTTGAGCCTGGGTGGCATTCCATAGGATAATCACACGGGTACTCCGGGATTTCCAAACCAAACAACACTGGGTACTCTAGGTGCCTCAACCAATCCACCCAGATTTGTGTTAAAGTTGCCACCTTAATGTTATCCAATTAAAATAACTCTCAAACTTCCATGTGTGAATCATGATCCAATCCCTGTCTACGAGCATGGCTAAGCAATAATAAGCATAATGTATATTCCCAGGGTGATCAAAAGGTATTAGGTTCCTACCTCAAACACTTCAACCAAAACCGCATGTTCCCAATCCTACCAATGCAAATATTTGTGGGGCAGAACTAATGCATAGTAAAAAGTGGGTATAAAAGTGTATGATCAAAGTGTAACTTGCCTTGCTGATGATCTACAAACTCTAGAGATTCATAGTAACAAGCTTCACACTCCGGGTAATCTAGCGTAGACAAACAGTAGCATACATAAGCAATCACTCAAACGAAGCACGAGAGAAACCAAGAAAAGATCCAAATCGAACACGAAACAAGCAAAGACTTGAACTAACAAGAGTCAAAAGCTAACAGAATTAGTAACATGTGAAATAGTTCTTAACATAAATTACATGTGATTAGCTATGGTTTGCAAAAAGATTCAACTCAAATGGAGCAACGAAACTCAAAATACGAACGAAATAAGATTGCTTACTACTCTGGACTAAAGTCAAACTTTACAGTACCAAAATCATGTTCAAGTTCATTAACTGGAAAGAGGGCTTCAAGACGGAGATTATGGCGTTGGTTTCATCTAATTTGTATAAACAAGTAAAAAGTTATACTAGTTTGAAAATTAGGGGCTGAATCACGATAAAAATAATCGCGGATAAGTCCCTGGCCAAAAATAAAATAAAAAGAAAATACTAATGAACGAACGTTCGCTGTCTGATCCTAACCGGGGAACAACATTCGTCAAAACGAACGAACGGACGAAGGTCCACTAAATAAAATAAACCGACGAAAACCGGTCTAAAACAAAACCGTAAAACCTAAAAAAACGGCTCCGGTTCGTACCGGGTTGGGAGCAAAACCCGATGGCGGCGGCGGTAACAGCGGCGGCGAACGGCGGGGCGGCAGCGCTGGCAGGCGGTGGCATCGGTGGCGCGGGGCGTTGGCGGGGCGGTGGCGCGGTTGCGTCGTGTCGGGGAAACTGATCCACGAACACCTATGGGACCGGCGGACCGAGCCCCTTTTGGTTCGGCGGGGGGCGGAGATCGCATGAAGAGCGGATCGAGGCGAAGCACACGAGCAGTTTACCCAGCTTCGGAGCTCTCCGGAGAGATAACACTCCTACTGCTGCATGTCTGAGTGTATTGAGTTCTTGCTCGGGAGCGCTGAGTGCTACAGTACACACTAGCTGCTAACGAGACCGAGCGTGAGTGTTTTTCTGCCTTCGAACCTCCCTCTATGTTGCGCATGGGCCTCCTTTTATATGCTAAAGGGGTCTCCGACAGGTGGCAACGTAGACAAGGGTAAAAATGGAAAAGGAATTGCGGTTGGTACAACTACCTGTACAGTGTATCATACCTAACCCTGACGACAGGGGACAAAGGCATTAAATGCCCGTCTACGTCACCCAAATAGTGCAAAAAGGGACCGCCAGGGACGCCACCGCTCGCCACGATGGCAATCTTGTCAGCGTCGCTTGCCACCGCGCACCGCTGGTTGCACAGCCTCTTGCCACGCGCGCCTGGGAAGGCCCCAGGGCGACACGTTGGTGGATGTGCTGGAGCGCGGGTACAGAGTGGTAGCTTGCCGCGGCAAGCGCCTTGCCGCGATCGTTGTCTTGTCGCGTCCGGAAGCTTGTCGCTCACCGGGCCTCGCCGGGACGCGTGGCGCGTCGCGGCAAGTTCCTTGAGATGCCTTGGTTGGCCTTCCCGGCAAGCTCCTCTTGCCGGGGCCTTGTCTCCTTGGCTTGAATACTTTGTTCTTGAATGGCTCCAAAGGATCCACGGAGGACCTTGGCGGTCACCCGGCAAGCCTTGCCGCGGGGTGCTGCAACTGCCCGTGCACAAGTTCGGGTTACTAGGGTACCCCTACTCCAGTACACCGACAGGAGCCCTTGGGCCTGGGCCACACACTGTGCCGAGCGCTGTTGGGCCAGGCCCAAAATAGGGCACGGGCACGCACGGCCTGGGTTACGCCGTATCTTACTCTGTATCCACCGCGCCCTCCTCGAACGGCATGCATCGAATGCGGCGTCGTTGGAGAGATCGTGGGTGGTTTCTTTATTCGAAAAGACGGAACGCCCGCCCCTCCCTCTTTATAAGCAGGGGAAACAGGGGCAGTTCGCCTATCTTGCCGGTTGCTACTCCAATCTCAGAAATCTCCGCCGCTCCCCCCTTCTTCCCAAAGCTGAAAGAGAGCAGCGCTCCGCACCCCATCGCCACCAGCATCACCAATGCCGTCGATCTCCCCCACCACCTCCGCCATGGCTCCGAAAGCTGACAAGGGGAAGGTCGTGAAGTCGGCCGAGGCGCAGCGGCTCGCGGCGCTGCGAAAGGAGCGGGCAATCTCCCCCCCCAGCTCGCCGCGAAGGAGCTGAGGGAGTACTACTACCTCTTCTGGTCGACGGAGATGCGAGCGCATCCGCGTACGAAGGTACTCCCAGCTGCCGCTTCGGAACTGGCTCCGAATGGATACCCTTTCTTCGCGCTGTTCTTCTACTGCAGGCTCTGCCCGCCTTTCTCTGAATTTTTCTGCGATATCATGAACACCTACGGGTTCCGCCTCCTTGACTTCACCCCCAATGCTGTTCTGACCATGGCAGTTTTCGCACATCTCTGCGAAAACTTTGTCGAAGTCTATCCAAACGTAGCTCTTTTCCGCCACTTCTTTATGCCCCGAGTTGAGAGAGGGGAGCCTTTATCCGGCAGAATCGCCTGGATCTCGAGAGCTGGCAAGAAGGAAGCTTATCTGGAGGGAGAGCTCCGCAGCAACTGGGAGGAATGGAGAGCAGAATGGTGCTGGATTGTCGAGGAGAACCCGCAGCCATTTACCGCCCAGTGCCAAGCCCCAATAGCGCGTGGCAACGATTGGAGCAACGTGGCCCCGGAAGACGATAGGCTGAAGATTGCCGTCACCTGGATCCTACGCCTCAGGCTTGCCGGGCTCACCGTAGGCACCGTTGGCGCAGATTTTCTTCGCCGCCGCATCGCCCCCCTGCAGGAGAGGAGGAGACCCGCCTGGGAGTTCCAGAACGCGGCGGATATCATGAGGCTACGCCCGGGCCTCAACTTCAACTTCACTGTCCTGGAACTGGACGCGATGATCCTGGAACTGTTCAAGCGCGATCCTCAGCATCCTGAAGCGTTCATGTTGCCGAGGGGTGTTGTTCCGCTGTGCAACAACTCCTCGCTCGACCGCATCCGTGCAATGATGCCGCCGTGCGATTCGCATGGAATTGTCCCAACTTGGCAAGAGCCTGCAGACGACGTCGTGCGGGATTTCTTTGACGGCTTGGTAGAAGTGCCGGTCCGCTCCAATGAACAGAAGAGACTTACTCGCGACACCACCGTTGCGGAGATGCAGCGCATCGCCACTAGGCTGGAAGAGGCGGCAGCAACCGCTACCGCGGGCGAGTTCGGATTCACCGTGGAGGAGGCAGAGGCAGTAGAGGCGGCAAGCCTTGTCGAGCGAGAGGAGCTTGCCGACGAGGAAGAGCTTGTCGGGCCTGAAGCTGAGTCGAGCGAGCCCGCCGAGGGCGCGAGCGACTCGTTGAAGATCGGCTCCTCCTCCCCACCTCGGCCAGCTCGCCGCAAGCGGAGCCCCCAGCTCCACCAAGAAGGCGTCTCCGCAAGGCCGGGGACGTAGCGGGGCGGTAGACGAGTCAACAGTCGCCGTGCCGCGCGACACGCTCTACCGCGGCAAGCACTGTTGCCGCGGGAGCGCCTCACGCCGCTGCGGCAACTGGAGCGGGGTCTTCCCGGTCCACCTCTACTGCTCCTGCTAAGCGGACAAGGGAACCTACTCCTCCGCCTCGTCGCACCGGAGGCGAGCCGGACTTCGATCTCTCCGCGCTCAGCTCCGACGAGGAAGAAGAAGAGTAAGATTCTTTGCTGTACTCGTAGTTCTTCAATTCTTGCTGTTTTGTCTTGTATCTGATTTGCTTTACTCCGAACCCATTCCTTTTCAGGACTCTGGCCCAGAGAGCGGCGAAGAGAGCCAAGGTCCCGGTGATTGTCATCGAGGACGAACCCACCGCGATAGCAGGGGGCGTGTCCGAGACCACCTTGCCGGACCCGACAACTATTCCCCAAAGCAGCCCCAGCGCAGCCCCCAGCGTAAGTATATGGTCTACTTCCTGCTGTCAGGCGCGCATGGGTGCCCTTTCTTTACTGATATCTGACTGTTGGTTTGTGTAGGAGCAGAGCAGCCTCACCAGGAGTGCCCGGAAGCCGCTCCCGAAATGCCATCTGCTTCGACTACACCGCCAAGGGAGGATTCCCCCGCAACGGAGCGTTCTCCGGCAAGGGACAGTTCTCCGGCAAGGGACAGCACTGGCGACCCTCCGGTGGTTGAGACCATGACTGCAGATCCTAGTACAGGTAATCTTCTTGCTTGAAAACTTCCCTTGGGTTCTTCTTCTTCTGATTTTCTTTTTGGATATTTGCTTGACTTTTCTCCTTTTTCTGTTCGTCAGATCCATCTGCCATGGAGCCGATGGAAACCGAGGTCGCCGGCGAGGAGAGCGCGCGCATCAATACCGACGACACCGTTGCCACCGAAGGAGAAGCCGACGCTGATGATCCCGCCGGCGAAGAGGCCGCCAAAGCTGCCGCCGCAGAAGCTGGCGAGGGATCTGGCAATCGCACTGATGACCCCGACGCCGCAGGAGCGTCAGGCGCTACGCCGACCGCTGATCCCTCCGCCGCTGCTGCAGCGCCAGGCTCCGTAGAGCCCCAGCCCGGCGCCTATTTGAAGGCCGGCGACGGCATCTTCATCAAGCTCCCTTGGGCGTCAAGCTCCAGGGCGCCGGTCAAAGGAGAGATCTTTGATGAAGAGTTGCTCGCCTCCGCTAGGCTGACGCTGGTCAACGCGCCGAGCAGCAGCAGCGGCGAGCCTGAGGAGGAGCAGCTGCTGCGGAAGCTGTTGTCGCTCTACCGCGCCCGACAGGCCAAGCTGGTATCCCGAGAAGCGCTTGTCGCGAAGGCGGGAGTGGAAATCGAGAAGCGCGTGGAGGAGCTCCAGGGTCTCAGGCAGGAAGCTTTCCGGTCCCTGGCAGAGGAGCGGGAGCAAGTCGCCGAGGAGCGGAAAGCCTTCCTCCTCGAGAAGGCTGAAGTTGAAGAGCAACAACGGCTTGTTGCCGAAAAGCTATCTGCGCAGGAAGGCGAGTTGGCGCAGCGCAAGGTCAACCTTAATAGCCACGAGGAGGAGCTTGCCACGCGCGAGCAAGCAATTGGTGGGGCTCTCAAGGAAGCAGAGGATGCTGCCGCAGCTGCCGAGGCCGCCAAGAAGGAGCTGGAGACGAAGATGGCGCAGCTGGAGGCCGATCTCAAGGCGAGCGGCGAGGAGCTTGCTACGCTCAAGCGTGAGCGCGAGAAGGACGCCGCCGCTCATGGCGAGCTGCAGGGTCGTTTCGCTGAGAGGAGCAAAGAGCTTAGGGCCGCCAAGGACTCCAACGCAGATCTTGAGTTGAAGCTGGCTACTTTGACCAAGACGCTGGACGGCGCCAGAGAGCAGGAGGTGGCCTTGAAGGAGAAGATCAAGGCCGATGAGGCGCTACAGGCGAATGCTGCTGCCGCCCAGAACACTTTTAGGGAGAATGTGGAGCACTGGACCGAGGGTCTCGTGGATGTTGCCGCAGCCATCGACGGGGAGCTGGCGCAGTTGGGGATGGAGGATCTCGGGTACTCCTCCAATGAGCACCTCCAACCCAGCGCCAAGCTCAGCTTGTTCTTCAAAGGCGTGGCGACGGCCCTCCAGCGACTCCGGGAGAAGATCCCAAAGCAGCTGGCCGACGAGTCGCGCAAGATCTGCGCAGGAGCTCTTCAAAAGGTGCTGGTGAAGGTGGCCTTCCGCAACCCAGGCCTCAACCTCACCAACGTCCTCAGGTCCCTGCCATCGGATGCTGATCTGGAAGCGCTCAAGGCCCTTGTCGCACCCATTGTGGACAAGGTGAGCGGGATCAAGAGGGTTGAGGGCGATCGCGTAGATTAGGCCGCCCGTTTTCTCTTTTTCTTTGTCGCTGCTGGTCATGTCATGAGAACAATCTGTTAGAACTGCGACAAGCTATCTTGTAATATGACTCTATTTTGGGTAGCAATTGCTATGTTATTTCCTTTACTTGATTCCTTCCTTTGTATGTTTTTGCCCTACGCTTTTAGGGAACTTGTCGGCGCAGGCACCTTAGCAGCGAGCGCTGAGTGCGGGACATCAGCAGCCTGCTGGCGGTGCCGCTACCGACAAGAAACCTTGTCACAACTAGTCGCAGCTAACTTAAGTTGTTGAGCGGACTCGAAACAAAGTAAGGGCGCAACTAGCTACGAGTCGGTTCCTCCGCGCACAGGTTTTCCATACAAAGCACGGTCGTTTGAGGAAAATAACTTAAAAATTTTAAAACTGATTGCTCAAACTTTAGCAACTTAGCTTTTCTGTCGTTTGCTTCCCGGCAAGGCGAAACTCCCTCCACATCATTATCTTCTCCTTCCCCCCCGGCAAACTTGTGGGCGAGGGAACCTTCCCTTCTTTGAGAAAGAGAAAGAAGAGAAAATAAAGATATGGAGCCTTATGGCTCGTTATTGCTTACCGGGTGTAGGCGCTGCACAAAGTGTCAGATAACGCATGCAAAAGAAAGTAGAAAGCATGAAATTGACAAGATGTGCGGAGTACATGAGCTTTACTTATGCACGGGGTCTGCGCCCTGCTTCGTACAAAGGATTACATGCAACATCGGCAAGACTTGTACAAAAGGTGGTTGCCGAAACAGGTTCCGGCAACCGCGCCTTACAGGTAAAACTTATGAAGATGCTCAATGTTCCAGGAGTTGCTCACCGGAATGCCATCTTCGGTCTCAAGGCGGACAGCGCCAGGCCTAGTGACTCATTTCACCCGGTAAGGGCCTTCCCACTTTGGCGTCAACTTGTTGGAATTCTTGGCGGACTGAACGCGCCGAAGAACAAGGTCGCCTTCCTCGAAACTTCTGGCATTAACTTTGCGGCTATGGTAGCGGCGCAAAGCTTGCTGGTATCGAGCAGCTCGTACAACGGCCTGAAGACGGTCCTCCTCAAGGAGCAGCGCGTCATCTTGTCGCAGCTGTTCTTGCTCAAGCTCATCATAAGCGAGCACTCGAGGTGACCCGTATACGAGTTCCGTGGGGAGAACTTCCTCTGCTCCATAGACTAGAGCAAAAGGTGTCTGGCCAGTGGCTCGATTTGGCGTCGTCCTGATCGACCAAAGAACCACCGGCAGCTCCTCAATCCAGTTCCTTCCGCACTTGCGCAGCCTGTCGAAAGTTCTGGTCTTGAGCCCGCGCAGCACTTCAGCATTTGCCCTCTCCGCTTGACCGTTGCTTCTCGGATGAGCAATAGAAGCAAAGCAGACCTTGGCGCCAAGATCTTGGATGCACTGCATGAAGGTGTGGCTCGTGAATTGTGTGCCGTTGTCGGTGATGATCCTGTTAGGGATCCCGAAGCGGCAAACAATCGACCTGAAGAACTTGACTGCTGACTGTGCTGTCACCTTCCTCACTGGTTCCACTTCCAGCCACTTTGTGAACTTGTCGATTGCGACGTACAAGTACTCAAAGCCCCCGACAGCTCGGGGAAAGGGGCCAAGGATGTCGAGCCCCCAGACCGAAAATGGCCAGGATAAAGGGATCGTCTGGAGAGCTTGAGCTGGCTGGTGTATCTGCTTGGAATGGAACTGGCACGCTTCACACTTGGTTACTTGTGCAGTTGCATCCTGGAGGGCTGTTGGCCAAAAGAAACCTTGCCAGAACGCTTTGCCGGCAAGTGCTCTTGCGCCAATGTGGTGACCACATATGCCTCCATGTATCTCTGCCAACAGCTTTTGTCCGTCTTCCCGGTGAATACACTTCAATTTCACGCCGTTGAGTCTTCTTCTGTACAGTGTGTTGTCGACAAACTGGTACATACTTGACTGCCGGGCTACTCTTTCCGCTTCTTCTTGCTCTTCGGGAAGTTCTCCTGTCTGAAGGAAACGGACAATCTGCTGTGCCCATGCTGGAGCTTGCGGCTCGACAACAAGGACTAAAGGCACATCTGCTGCTGCGGGAACATCCGCTTCTACGGCGAGAACCTGCGGCTCAGCCGGAGCTTGACGTTCCCCGGCAAGCTTGCCGGAGCAAAACTTGTCGGGAGCGTCTGCTTCAACGGAACAAACCCTAGGGCTTGCCGGAGCAGACTGCTCCTCAGCACCCTTGGTGTTGATCTTGAGGACCTTCTTGGCGGCGGCTTCGGGGAGCTCTGCCGGAAAATAGTCACCAGAAATCAACTTCCTCTTCTTGCTCTGTCCAGTTGATGGCGTTACAGACGGTTGAGTCAGTTTGAGCACAAAGATCCCTGGTTCCATAGGTAACTTAAGTGCGGCGCACTTCGACAGGCCATCGGCAATGTCGTTCTGAGCTCTTGGAACATGTTCCATCTGTAGGCCGTCAAAGTGCTCTTCTAGCTTTCTCACTTCGTCAACGTAAGCTTCCATCAACGGACTCTGGTAATTCTTGTTCACTTGGCGAACGACAAGCTGTGAGTCACCCCTGACAATGAGCTTCTTGATCCCAAGGTCTGTTGCGATCCTGAGACCGGCAAGCAAACCTTCATACTCTGCGGTATTGTTCGTTGCTTGCTCCTTGGGAAAGTGCATCTGGACTACGTACTTGAGGTGCTTTCCGGTGGGTGCAACAAGTAGCACGCCCGCACCGGCGCCTTGCAGCGAGAAGGCACCATCAAAGTACATCAGCCACTCTTTGCTTGCTTCCTTGACGGGGATGCTCGTTTCTGGAATTTCTTCATCTTGCATTGGCGTCCATTCTGCTATGAACTCCGCCAATGCTCTGCTTTGGATAGTTGAAGTGCTCTCAAACTTGAGGCCAAAGCTTGACAGTTCCAGTGCCCACTCGACAATCCTGCCTGTTGCTTCTGGATTTTGCAGTATCCTCTTCAGCGGAAAACGAGTGACGACTGTGATCTCATGTGCTTGGAAGTAATGGCGCAGCTTTCTCGAGGCCATGAGAAGGCCGAAAAGCAATTTCTGCACACCAGAGTACCTTGACCTAGCCCCCTGCCGAAGGGAACTGACAAAGTAAACTGGGCGCTGCACCATTCTTTTCTGCATCTTCTCACGCGCCTGCGCAGATCCATCTTTGTCGGGACCAGAGCTTGCCGGTGCAGTCCCCTGCTTGTCGCTGGATTCATCTGCCGTGGTTGCTGGCTCATCATCCGCCTCCCTCTCCGCTACTAACGCATCACTAACCACTTGATTGGTTGCCGCTATATATAACAACAACTTCTCTTGTGGCTTAGGTGCGACAAGTGTTGGAGTGGAGGACAGGTATCTCTTTAAGTCCTGTAGTGCAGCCTCCGCTTCCGGAGTCCATTTCATTGGACCTGCCTTTTTCAATATTTTGAAAAATGGCAGGGCGCGCTCAGCAGACCTAGAGATAAACCTGCTGAGAGCAGCTACGCAACCGGCAAGTCTTCGTACATCCTTGACGCGTTTTGGTGCTTCAATCTGCTCAATGGCCTTGATCTTGTCGGGATTGGCTTCAATTCCCCGCTGAGACACGAAGAACCCGAGAAGATTACCGGAGGGGACTCCAAACACACACTTCTCGGGATTTAGCTTGAGGTTGATCTTGCGCAGATTTGCAAAGGTTTCGTCTAAATCTTGAATCAGAGTCGCCTTGTCCTTGCTCTTGACCACTATGTCATCCATGTAGGCTTCCACATTTCTGTGTATTTGCGGCTCAGAAGAGTCATGGACTACTCTTGCAAATATTGAACCAGCATTCTTTAAACCGAAAGGCATCAGTACAAAACAGTATGTGCCACATGGGGTGATGAATGCGGTCTTCTCCTCATCCTCTTCTGCCATGAAGATCTGATGGTATCCTGAGTATGCATCAAGAAATGAAAGCAAGTCACACCCGGTCGTGGAGTCAACAATCTGGTCGATGCGCGGCAAGGGAAATGGGTCTTTGGGACAAGCTTTATTGACATCGGTAAAGTCGATACAAAGCCTCCATATCCCGTTTGCCTTGCGCACGACTACAGGGTTGGCCAACCACGTAGGATGGAGCACTCCTTTGACAAGGCCTGCTGCTTCCAATTTCTTGATTTCTTCTGCGATGAATTCTTGGCGCTCCACTGCCTGTTTCCTGACTTTCTGCTTGACGGGCCGCGCATGAGGACAGACGGCAAGATGGTGCTCGATTACTTTCCTGGGAACACCGGGGATATCAGACGGTTGCCACGCAAATACGTCGACGTTCGCCCGCAGGAAAGCAACGAGCGCGCTTTCCTATTTAGGGTCGAGAGTGGCACTGATGGTGAAGGTACCAGCAGTGCCATCCTCTTTGGTGGACACCTTCTTGGTCTCTGATGGAGCTGCCATTGTCTTCTTACACTTGCTGGTGGAGCTCGATGGTGCGTCCTCGACGGTAGCGCATCACTCCGAAGAGGTGCTCTTGCCGGAGTGGGCACCAGAACTCTTGCCGGACTTGGTCTTCTTCTTCACCCCGGGAGCTTCAACGGCAAGTGACTTGCGATCTTTTGCAGCTGCTGCTTCCCGGTAGATCTTGTTGGCGCAGAGGAGCATCCTTCTTGTCGCCAGGGACAGAGATGACACTTATCGGGCCTAGCATCTTCAGCATGTTGTATGCATAGTGAGAGGCTGCCATGAATTTGGCGAGTGCTGGACGGCCGATTATCCCATTGTAAGGCAATGGAAAGTCAGCAACGTCAAAAGTGACCCTCTCAGTCCTGAAGTTCAACTCGCTGCCTAATGTCACCGGCAACGTGATCTTTCCCTTCGGCTTGCTCCTCCCTGGATTGATTCCTTGGAATGTGCCGGTCTCTTCGAGCTCGCCATCAGGGATCTGGAGTTTCTGGAGTACCGCGGAGGAGATCAGGTTCAAGCCGGCCCCGTCGTCAACTAGCATCTTAGTGACCTTGAGGTTGCGGATAGTTGGTGAAACCAACATCGGCAAGCACCCGACTGCAGTTATGCGATCAGGGTGGTCCCCAATATCAAAGATGATAGGCGTGCTGGACCATTTCAGAGGCTTGCGTGACTCGACGGGTGGTTCTGCCGCATTGACTTCCCGCACCCACTGCTTGAGCTGGCGGTGTGAAGTATGCAGAGAAGCACCGCCGTCAACGCACAGGACCTCTGTGGCTTTTTGGAACTCCTGTTCATCGGTCTCGTCATCATCTATATCTTCATCGTCGTCGTCATCTTCATCTTTGTCGCGGCCGTGGGGAGGTCTGTCTCCTTGCCGCTGCTTGGCCTTGCCGCGGCGTCCTCCTCGGCCGGGGCGTTTCCTGCCGGCTCCTCCAGCACCTTCCTGGGCCTTCTCCTTGTCTTGTCGCTCGTATTCAGCCTTTTGCTGCTCGACAAGCTGCTCGACCTTCTTGCAGCTCTGGAGATCGTGGCCCTTGGTGCGGTGGATCTTGCAGTACTGCTTGCTGGTGCCGTCCTGCTTGTCGGCGACCGCCACAGCCTGGTAGTTGGTGCCTGCGGCAATCTCCTCGCTGGAGCTACCAGCTTTGGCTTTCTTGGCGCCACCTCCTTTGCTGGACTGCTCAACGACTAGCACATCTTTGCCTTTCTTCTTCCTGTTGTTCCGCCGTCGGTTTTTCTTTGCCGGGGCAGCCTCCTCACTATCAGATCCTCTTGCTTCTGTATTCTCTCCGGGGAGTTTCCTCCCTTCCTCAGCACGTGCACACTTGTTGTCCAGGGCATATAGCTCACTGACGTCTCTGATCTTGCACATCGCCATCTCCTCCCGCATCCTGCGGTTTCGCACGTTCTGATGGAACACACTGATTACCGCGGCATGGTGGACATCTGGGATGTTGTGCTGTACGCGGTTGAATCTCTGAATGTACTTGCGCAGGGGCTCTCCTTCCTTCTGGGCGAGCAGATGAAGGTCGCTCTCTTGGCCATGAGGCTTGTGGCCGCCGGTAAAGGCGCCGACAAACTGATGGCATAGGTCTGCCTAGGAGGATATGGAGTTGTCCGGCAAGTGCATGAGCCAGGATCTGACATTGGGCTTGAGCACCAGCGGGAAGTAGTTGGCCAGGATCTTGTCGTCCCGCCCCCCGGCAGCTTGCACCGCGATGGTGTAGATGTTGAGGAACTCCGACGGATGCGACTTGCCATCGTACTTCTCTGGTACATCTGGCTTGAAATTCTTCGTGCTGGGCCACTGGACTTGCCGCAGCTCACGAGTGAACGCAGGGCAACCTACCGCGTACGGCAAGTCGCCTGGTTCCCCTGGCGCATGCATTGTCGACAGAGGGCCCAGCACGCTGGTCCGATTGACGCCGCGCTTCTCTTCGGCGCTCGATGCGAGTACGTGCGTCTTCTTGCTGTCGTTCATGAAGAACTTGGCGCTGATCGCGACGAGCTCATGGATCTGATGATGCGGTGGAGTCGCTGTCGAGGTGGATCCAGCGAGTCGGCGATCTTGGCCTTCGGGGTGGAGAGTGCATGGTGGTTGCACCCCCACCGGTTTCGTCGCCATCGGCTCGTGCCTGACAGTCCTGCCGCGGCAGCGACGTACTCGGCTGCCGCGGAGTGTCGCCGTTGGCGAAGCCGATGAGACTCTGAATGGTGGCCCTCCATCCATCAATCTTGTCTGCCGTTGGAGGGTAATCCAGGAGCAGTTGAGCTCGCGCCAAAGCTTCTGCTAGAGTGGTGGGCGGCAGTGGCGAACGGCGCGAGGAGCGGGATATGCTCGGACTTCTAACTATGTTAGAAGGAGCAGTATCCCGTCCAGGCGACCGTGTCTCGCTCGTGCCAGCATGTTGGCGTGCATGCCGGTCTTGAGCACCCCGAGATCCACCAGCTCGATCTTGGTCCAACAAATGTATGGCACTGCAAATACCATGACGCTGTCGGTCCTGCGCCTCCTGAGATGGGCGCGGTGCATGTACGGACACCGAGGTCTGCGCAGCCTTGTCCTTGGACCTGGCAGCACCGTGAGCTCCCTCGTCGATGCCCGTTCTTCCGCCGGCGTCTACCCCACCACTCGTTTGCTCCGGTGGTGGTGGGATCGACGTGGACGGAACAACTGCCGCCGAAGCTTTCTTCTTCGGTTGCATGTCGATGAAGAAGATGAAGATCTAGCCCGTGTGAATGCCGGATCAGGTTCACACAACCTCGACGCCCCCTACCTGGCGCGCCAAAGATGTCGGGGAAACTGATCCACGAACACCTATGGGACCGGCGGACCGAGCCCCTTTCGGTTCGGCGGGGGGCGGAGATCGCACGAAGAGCGGATCGAGGCAAAGTACACGAGCAGTTTACCCAGCTTCGGAGCTCTCCGGAGAGATAACACTCCTACTGCTGCATGTCTGAGTGTATTGAGTTCTTGCTCGGGAGCGCTGAGTGCTACAGTACACACTAGCTGCTAACGAGACCGAGCGTGAGTGTTTTTCTGCCTTCGAACCTCCCTCTACATTGTGCATGGGCCTCCTTTTATATGCTAAAGGGGTCTCCGACAGGTGGCAACATAGACAAGGGTAAAAATGGAAAAGGAATTGCGGTTGGTACAACTACCTGTACAATGTATCATACCTAACCCTGACGGCAGGGGACAAAGGCATTAAATGCCCGTCTACGTCACCCAAATAGTGCAAAAAGGGACCGTCAGGGACGCCACCGCTTGCCACGATGGCAATCTTGTCAGCGTCGCTTGCCACCGCGCACCGCTGGTTGCACAGCCTCTTACCACGCGCGCCTGGGAAGGCCCCAGGGCGACACGTTGGTGGATGTGCTGGAGCGCGGGTACAGAGTGGTAGCTTGCCGCGGCAAGCACCTTGCCGCGGTCGTTGTCTTGTCGCGTCCGGAAGCTTGTCGCTCACCGGGCCTCGCCGGGACGCGTGGCGCGTCGCGGCAAGTTCCTTGAGATGCCTTGGTTGGCCTTCCCGGCAAGCTCCTCTTGCCGGGGCCTTGTCTCCTTGGCTTGAATACTTTGTTCTTGAATGGCTCCAAAGGATCCATGGAGGACCTTGGCGGTCACCTGGCAAGCCTTGCCGCGGGGTGCTGCAACTGCCCGTGCACAAGTTCGGGATACTAGGGTACCCCTACTCCAGTACATAGACACGTCGGCGGCGTGGGGTGGCGGTAGCACGGAGCAGCGGCGGTGGCGGCGCTCGGCAGACGGCGGCGGGAGGCGGCGACGGCGAGGGTAGGTGGCGGCGACGGCGGCTTGGGTTCCTAGGGGCCCCCGGGCGCGCTTATAAAGGGGCGGGGGCGGCGGCTTGCTTGGGGAGGGGGCCGGCCCGGGGAGGAGTCCGACTCGGACTCTCCTCAACGTCCGTGCGCGGCACGGTGACGGGGAAGGCGGCGGCGCGCGGGAGTGGGCCGGCTAGGCTTGGGCCCAGTCGGTCCGTGTTTTTTTTAAAATTATTTTGCCCGAAGAAGAAAATCCTAAAAAAATATAAAATAAATTCTAAAAATGCCAAAAACAATTTTCACCGTCTAAATAGAATATTTAGAACTAAGTGAACATTTTTCTGGCCTAAAAATGCAATTTTGAAAAAAGCATATTTTTCTAATTCAAATAAGATAGCAAATAAAAACAAAAAAAATCATAATTTGATTTTTAAAATTCTTTCTCAAATATTTCCCTAAATTTGAAGAAGTCATATTATCTTCTCTCGTTTATTTTTAATATTGAAAATATTTGGTGAGAAAAATAATAAAAATCAAATTGATCCTTTCTTCAAATATGAATAAAACTCAAATATGAATTTTGTGAAACCTCCAACTCTCTCCGTGGGTCCTTGAGTTGCTTAAGATTTCTAGGATCTCAACCAAAATTCAAAGATAAATATGATATGCATATGATGATCTATGTATAACATCCAAATAGAAAATTGGGATGTTACATGGAGACTATGATTCCCCCACAAGTCAGCATGAGACTCTGGACTTAAAAAAAGAGAGGCCAAAGAGCCCAAAAGAAAAAAAAGGAAAAATGAGAGAAAAGAAAAAAAAATGAAAGAAAAAGAAAGAAGGGACAGTGTTACTTTCCTTTTCCACACTTGTGCTTCAAAGTAGAACCATGTTCTTCATATAGAGAGTCTCCTATTTTGTCACTTTCATATATTACTAGTGGGATTTTTCCATTATAAACCTTGGCTTGTGTATTCCAATGATGGGCTTCTTCAAATTACCCTAGGTCTTCATGAGCGAGCAAGTTGGATGCACACCCACTTAGTTTTCTTTTGAGCTTTCATACACTTATAGCTCGGGTGCATCCATTGCATGTCAATCCATACTCCTTGCATTGACATCAATTGATGGGCATCTCCATAGCCCATTGGTTAGCCTCGTCAATGTGAGACTTTCTCCTTTTTTGTCTTCTCCACACAACCTCCACCATCATATTATATTCCACCTATAGTGCTATATCCATGGCTCACGCTAATGTATTGCGTGAGAGTTGAAAAAGTTTATGAACATTAAAAGTTTGAAACAATTGCTTGGCTTGTCATCTAGGTTGTGGATGATAAATACTTTGTGTGATGAAGATAGAGCATGACAAGATTATATGATTTTGTAGGGATAACTTTCTTTAGCCATGATATTTTGAGAAGACATGATTGCTTTATTTAGTATGCTTGAAGTATTATTGTCTTTATGTCAATATTAAACATTTGTTTTGAATCTTATGGATCTGAATATTCATGTCACAATAAAGAAATATTACTTGATAAACATATTAGGTAGCATTCCACATAAAATATATGTTTTTATCATTTACCTACTCGAGGACGAGCATGAATTAAGCTTCAGGATACTTGATACGTCTCCAATGTATCTATAATTTTTTTATTGTTACATGCTATTATATTATCCACCTTGGATGTTTTATATGCATTATTATGCTATTTTATATCATTTTTTGGGACTAACCTATTGACCTAGTGCCCAGTGCCACTTGCTGTTTTTTCCTTGCTTTTGTCGTTTACAGAAAATCAATACCAAACGGAACGAAACTTTTTGAGGATTTTTGTTGGACAAGTAGACACCTGCGAAGCTTCGGGAGGAGGCAAGAAGAGCCACGGGTGAGCCACAAGCTCACAAGGTGCGCCCTAGGGGGTGGGGCACCCTATGAGCTTGTGGGCCCCCGGGACTCCTCCAACCCTAATTCCAACTCCATAAGTACCCAAATATTCCCCGTATACCACAGGGCACACAAAAATTACTTTTCCTGCGCCGCAAGCTTCTATTCTCGTGAAATCCCATCTTGGGGCCTTTTTCCGGTACTCTGCTGGAGGGGGATTTGATCATGGAGGGCCTCTACACCAACCTTGCCGCCCTTCCGATGATGTGTGAGTTGTTTACCACAGACCTACGGGTCCATAGCTAGTAGCTAGATGGATTCTTCTCTCGCTTTGATCTTTAATACAATGTTCTCCTCGACGTTCTTGGAGTTCTATTTGATATAAGCTTCTTTTGCAGCGCGTTTGTTGAGATCCAATGAATTGTGGATTTATGATCAGATTATCTATGAGTATTATTTAAGTCTTCTCTGAACTCTTTTATGCATGATTGTAACATCCCAATTTTCAATTGGATGTTATACATAGATCATCATATGCATATCATATTTAATCTTGCATTTT
Organism: Triticum aestivum; assembly: GCF_018294505.1. NCBI lineage: Eukaryota > Viridiplantae > Streptophyta > Magnoliopsida > Poales > Poaceae > Triticum > Triticum aestivum. Next base: position 358,001,252 of record NC_057813.1, on the reverse strand, counting down.
GTTGAGATCCTAGAAATCTTAAGCAACTCAAGGACCTAAGGAGAGAGTTGGAGGTTTCACAAATTTCATATTTGTATTTATTTCAGATTGGAAGAAAGGATCAATTTGATTTTATTAATTTTCTCTCCAATTATTTCCAATAATAAAAATAAATGAGAAAAGATAATATGACTTCTTAAAATTAAGAGAAATGTTGGAGAAAGAATTTTAAAATCAAATTATGATTTTATCGGTATTTTATTTGCTATTTTACTTGAAGTAGAAAAATATGCATTTTTGAAAATTGCATTTTTAGGGCCAGAAAAATGTTCACTTTGTTCTAAATATTCTATATAGACGGTGAAAATTGTTTTTGGCATTTTTTCGATTTTTTTATAATTTATAAAGATTTTTCTTTGGCGGATTTTTTTCTAAAAAAAACTTCGTCGCCCGGCTGGGCCGAAGGCCCAACCGACCCAGGCCGGCCCGCTCGCGCCACCGCCTCCGCCGCCCCGAGTCCGGCCGAGACATGGCCGCGCTACCGTCACCGTTTGGGACTCCGTCCCGAGTCCGGCCCCTCCGCCAAGCCACCGCCCCACCCTGGGGGGCCTTTATAAGCGCGCTGCCCCGCTGCCTCTCTTCCACACCACCGCCGCACCCCTCCACAGCAGCAGCAACGCCCGCCGCCGCCGCTTTTTGTCACCGTCGCTGCACGCCCGTGCCACCGCTTTCCGCGCTGCTGTCGCCTAGTCCCGCACCGCCGCCGCGCCGCCGACGCTGTCATCCGATCTAGCCGCCGCCACAGGTTTTATCGTTAACCGGTAAACCGTCAGACTGCCCCGGTTTTTTTCGGTTTAGCCAAGTTCGTTTTTTTAGATCGGCTTTTTGTTAGGGTTTCTTTATTTAACAAACGCCCGTTTGTTCGTTCGTTTTAACGAACACTTTTCGCTGGATAATTTCAGATAGCGAACGTTCGTTCGATGGTCTTTTTCTTTTTATTTTATTTTCGGCCAGGGACCTATCCGCGAATAGTTCTATCGCAATTTAGCCCCTGATCCTTAAACTAGCATACCTTTTTACTCGTTTATCCAAATTAGATGAAACCAATGCCTAAATCTTTGTATCGTTCTGTTCTTTCTAGTTAACCAACTTGAACATGATTTTGGTACTGTAAAATTTGAGTTTAGTCCAGATCAGTAAATGATCTTGTTTCGTTCGTATTTTGAGTTTCATTGCTCCATTTGAGTTGAATCATTTTGCAGATCGTAGGTAATCAAATGTACCTACTGTTAAGATCTAATTCACATGTTAATATTGCTGTCAGGTTTGACTCTTGTTAGTTTAAGCCTCTTGCTTGTTTCATGTTCGATTTGGATCTTTTCTCGGTTTTCTCGTGTTTTGATTGAGTGATTGCTTATGTATGCTATTGTTTGCCTAAGCTAGATTACTCGGAGTGTGAAGATTGTTACTACGAATCTCTAGAGTTTGTAGATCGTCAGCAAGGCAAGTTACACTTTGATCATACTCTTATATAACCAATTTTTACTATGCATTAGTATTGCCCCTCAAATATTTCCATGAGTAGGATTGAAAACATGTGGTTTTGGTTGTAGTACTTGAGGTAGGAACATAGTACCTTCTGATCACCCCGGGAATATATGTTATGCTTACTATTGCTTAGCCATGCTTGTAGACGGGGATTGGATCATGATTCACACATGGAAGTTTGAGAGTTCTTTAATTATGGACAACATTAAGGTGGTGACTTTAATATACATTTGGGTGGATTGGTTGCAGGTACCTAGGGAACCCAGTGATGCCTATTTTGGAAATGTCGGAGTACCCGTGTGATTCTTCCTATGGTACGCTACCCAGGCTCAAAGGGATCATAAGATTATTCATGCTAGGAACTTCCGTGTGCAGCCACAATCCATTATGGGCTCTGGCATAGTTGAGTATGTTGTGTGACCTCTTTCAGTGGTAGACTAGAAGTGTAGGGGATGTAGGTGGTACTGTCTACCCGGAGTAAAGAGTTAATGCTTCAGAAAGGCTATGTCTCGATCATCCGATCATGGATGCGGTCGAGTCTTGTGGGGAAAAGTGCGCAAACCTCTACAGAGTGTATAAACTAATCATGGTTAGCCGTGTCCCCGGTTATGGACATCTTGAGTATCTAGTACATGAAACCATTGATGTGATCTCATCACATTACTTTAGTTAATTTGATTTGGGTTAATGATATCTTTGATTGGGATTTGAGGTGGGGTTACCTTCTCAAATAATGGGAAACTTGGGAGTAGTTAAATATAATGTATTCCTTTGTTGTAGGGAAAAACTAGCTTTACGCAAAACCATGAAACTTACAGCCTCCACCAGCCAAATATTGCATGTAGATATAGTTCTTGCATTTCATTGCTTTATAGTGTAACTCTGCCAGCATATTCAATGTGCTAACCTACATGGCTGCAACGTCTCATGTTGCAGACTACTCAGACGATGAATAAGGTGCGATAGGTCGTTGTTTTGCAGTTAGCTATGCCGTTGGAGTTGATGGACTCATTTACCTTCGAAGCTTCCACAGTTATCTAGTTAGATGGCCTTTAGCCATGATATTTTTTTGTGTAATCATACTCTTTATGAGGACTCGATGTAATAAGTGTGTGATGAAACTCTATTATAATTCCTCGAGTACTATGCGTGTCAGCATTACCTATCCAGGGATGACACTGATGCACAGAGACTTGACCATTTGAGTTCTGGTCGCTAGAAGATGGTATCGGAGCACACGCTAACTGTAGGACGTGAACACTAGAATAAGCCACTTGATTTCTCTTCTCTACTAATTTTTGATTCTCCTCTGTTTCTACTCTATAGATGGCGGATAGAACAAGTTCACTCAGTCGAATGATGACAATCCTTTTGGAAAACACTTGAAGGAAGTCACTAAGTATCTGAACATCGGACTACCAAGCTTCACAGGGACTTTCTCTACATCTGTACCGGAAGAGGAGCGCTGGAAGATCAAAGTCTGGGTACCTGGGAGGACCTTTGCGCCAACAACGAAGCCTATTGATTTCTACCTGGATGCACCAAGATGGAGTATAGGAAAGAGCATGGCCGCACATATCACCTTTGGACGCATATGTGAGGTGTACCACAAGGAGCTGGAGAACACCATTTATCAGATATGTGGCCGTCGAGATGACAATGGGAGATGATTCGTACCAGGTGGGATGGATCAATTGCAGCTTACATTGAAGAGATGGGAGGTCATATTCGTTGATAGGAGAATCAAAAAATTATCCACATGAAGAAGATCAAGAAACTAGTGAAGAGAAACAACGAGCTAGAAGAGGAACTGAAGTCTACACATGATGGATATGAGGAAGAGATTGTCGTACTACTGGAGAAGAATGAAGACCTGAAGAAGAAGCCGGGAATATTCATGGGAGACCCTGCGCCAAAGGAGGACAACCACCCAGAAGTCTACATCATCATCGACGACACCGACTCCGACCTTGATAGTGATGATGATTATGAAGACGAAGAAGGAGCAGATATCATGGAGTCTTCATCTGATGAAAATTTCTCGATGACCACCATTGTAATTAGTAGTATGTCCCTCCAAGTAGTTAGCAACGATCGAGTTTGTAATCATAGGTTAGACCGCTTTGTGTGATCTTGTGTGCTATTGATTGAAGTGAAGTTGATTGTGTTTGTCTCATGAGCATTATGGGTAGTGAATCTCTCTTAGACCTCATTTTATTCTGTTTTCTGACCCCTTCTAACCCATCATATGCCTCTGAGACGGGACAATGGATTTGCCTTCCCACCGGAGCTCACTCAGTTGATCCAGCAACAAAATGCCTTGATGTAGATATTAGTTCAGAACCAGAACCAAGGCAACAACAACAACAACCACCCACCACCACCACCCTTGTTGATCACTTAGCCCGCTTTCTAAGGTTGAATCAGCCGGTGTTCTCTAGTAGCACTGAGCCGATTGTTGCAGATGATTGGCTACGCAAGATTGGAAGAGAGCTGACCACTGCAAGATGCACAAGTGCGGAAAGAGTGCGTTTTGCCACAAATCAGCTTGATGGACCAGCAACATCATGGTGGGAGAATTCCACATCCACTTACCCAATTGACACTGTTACATGGGATCAGTTTTAGTAGGCTTTCTGCACTGCCCATGTTTCAGCAGGAGCTATGAGCACGAAGAAGCGTGAGTTTCGCAACTTGCGCCAAGGAGGACGTACAGTAGGCCAGTATGTGGATGAGTTTAGCAAGTTAGCACGCTATGCCCCTGATGATGTAGCTACAGATGCTGCTAAGCAGGAGAAGTTTTTGGAAGGACTGAATGACGAGCTGAGCATGCAGTTGTTGGTGGCAACATTCAACAACTACCAATAGTTGGTAGATAGGGCTCTTATGATTGAAGGCAAGCAGCAACAGATTGATAATCTTAAGAGGAAGTATGGACAGGGGAGGTACACTTCAGGAGCTCAGCAGAAGCCCCGCTATTCCCCATATTCAGGAGGACATAACCATAACCATGGAGGCCATAACCATGGAGGACATACACACAATGGAGCAAGTTCGCATAACCACAGTGGCCCCAAGAATGGCAATGAGAATGGAGGAAGCAGCAGTCAAAACTGTTCCAACCCTTCTACACCAGCCAAGAGGGATCTGAGCCACATTACCTGTTTCAAGTGCCAGAAGACTAGACATTATGCCACTGAATGTCCCGAAGCAAAGAATGGAAATGGCAATGGAGGTTCTGCCAAGAAGCCCAACCCATTCACGAAAGGTCAGGTGAACCACATCAGCGTGGAGGACATTGAGGATCAACCCGACGGAGTTGTCGGTAAGTTTTTGATTAATGCATTTACCGCACTTATTATTTTCGATACTGGTGCATCGCATTCATACATATCAAGGGGATTTGTGGACAAGTTTAAGTTGCCAAACCTAGCCCTTAGGTCATCCATGTTAGTAAGCTCGCTAGGAGCAGAGTATATGGCCAGCCGATGGTGTGATCGGTTACCCTTAACCATTGGTAACCATGTGTTTCCCTCCGATCTAATAATTTTGGAGTCACAAGGATTGGATTTAATACTAGGCATGGATTGGTTATCGAACTATGGAGGAAACACTGATTGTGCTAGTAAGTCGATACTTCTCACCACCCTAGAAGGAAAGAGGATCAAGTATGTATCCCGGCATGTGCCAAGGAGGACTCAAGTGAATTCCTTATCAGGAGTTGTACAGGAGGAAGTACCAGTGGTGAAGGATTACCCTGACGTATTTCCAGAGGAGTTACCAGGCATGCCATCGGATCGAGACATTGAGTTTTTGATTGAACTATTGCCAGGCACCGGGCCAATATCAAAGAGACCATATCAGATGCCCACATATGATCTGGAGGAAATTAAGAAACAAATAAAGGAGTTACTGGAGAAAGGTTACATTCGACCAAGTTCATCACCTTGGGGAGCCACAGTGCTTCTAGTGGAGAAGAAGGATGGATCTTTAAGGATGGTTGTTGATTATCGTGCATTGAATGAGGTGACGATCAAGAACAAATACCCGCTGCCGATGATCAATGATTTGTTTGACCGGTTACAAGGAGCTAAAGTTTTATCTAAGATTGATCTTCCATCAGGTTATCACCAGTTGAAGATCCAAGAGCAGGATATACCTAAGACAGCTTTTACCACAAGGTACGGGCTATATGAGTATACCGTTATGTCATTTGGTCTAACTAACGCGCCTGTCTATTTCATGAACATGAGGAACAACATGTTTATGGAGTTTTTGGATAAGTTCGTAATGGTGTTTATTGGTGATATATTGGTCTACTCAAAGAATGAAGAAGAGCATAAGGAGCATTTGCATTTGGTTCTTGAGAAGCTCAGAGAACATCAGTTGTGTGCCACATTCAGCAAATGTGAATTTTGGCTAAAGGAAGTTGGATTTCTCAGAGATGTTATATCCGGAGAAGGAATAGCAGTAGACCCTACCAAGGTTGCTTCTGTTACTAAATGGGTGGCACCCACATCAGCTGGAGAGATCAGGAGTTTTCTTGGACTAGCAGGTTATTATCGGAGGTTCATTGAACCTTTCTCCAAGATTGCAAAGCCCATGACGGAGTTATTGAAGAAGGACACCAAGTTTAAATGGACTGAGGATTGTGAAGCTAGTTTTTAGGAGTTGAAGAAACGTTTGGTTACAGCCCCGGTGTTGATTCTCCCACACCAACGTAAGGATTACCAAGTATATTGCGATGTTTCACGACGAGGACTTGGAGTTGTACTTATGCAGGAAGGGAGAGTTGCTTCATATGCCTCACGATAGCTTAAACCTCATGAGTTGAATTATGCGACACATGATTTGGAGTTAGCAGCCGTAGTGCATGCACTGAAGACATGGAGACATTTTCTCATTGGAAATTATTGTGATGTATACACGGATCATAAGAGTTTGAAATACATCTTCACACAGAAGGAGTTGAACCTCATGCAAAGGAGATGGTTGGAGCTCATCAAGGATTATGATATGAAATTGCACTATCATCCTGGAAAGGCCAATGTCGTAGCAGATGCGTTGAGACGCAAGAGTTATGTTAACACGCTCATAACCGGAGGATTACCAAAGGAGCTAGCAGATGATCTTCGAGAGTTATGCTTGGAGATAGTTCCGAGAGGTTATGTTACAGCATTGGAAATTCAGTCCACTTTGTTGGGTAAGATCATGGAAGCCCAGAAGATAGACAAGGAGATTGTCGAGATAAAATAAAGGATGAGCAAAGGAAAGGCTAAAGGATTTTGTGAGGATGAGCATGACACCTTATGGTTTGATGATCGCATATATGTGCCTAATGACCCCGAGATCAGGAAGTTGATTCTGTAGGAGGCACATGATTCACCGTATTTGATTCACCCAAGAAACACTAAGATGTACCTGGGTTTGAAGGAAAGTTTCTGGTGGACAGGAATGAAGAAGAATATAGCCGAGTATGTAGTAGTATGTGATGTATGTCAGAGAGTCAAGGCAGAGCATCAGAAGCCAGCTGGATTGCTACAACCATTGCCGATACCCAAATGGAAGTGGGATAAACTTGGCATGGATTTTATTACTGGATTACCTAGTACTCGTTCAGGCCGTGACTCTATCTAGGTTGTAGTCGATCGTTTGACGAAAGTAGCCCATTTCATCCCGGTGAAGACCACCTATACGAGTACTAAGTTGGAAAAGATGTACATGACCAGGATCATATGTCTGCACGGAGTTCCGAGGACTACTGTATCACACAAAGGAACCCAGTTGACTTCAAAGTTTAGGAATCAGTTGGATGAAACTTTGGGTACCACACTAGAGTTCAGTACAGCCGTTCATCTACAGACATACGGACAGATCGAGAGAGTCAATCATATTCTGGTGGACATGTTGAGATATTGTGCGCTAGATTATGGATCTAGTTGGGATGACAATTTACAATATGCAGAGTTCTCTTATAACAACAGTTATCAAGCCAGTTTGAAGTTGGCCCCTTTCGAAGCTTTGTACGGAAGGAGGTGCAGGACACCGATATCGTGGGGTGAAGTTGGAGATCGATAGTTATCCGGACCGGATTTAATCAAAGACTCTAAAGAGAAGGTTAAGTTGATTCGCGATAGAATAAAGGTAGCCCAGTCCAGGCAGAAGAGTTATGCGGATACTAAACGCAAGGAGACAGTTTATGAAGTCAGAGATAGAGCATATCTTCGGGTGTCCCCATTTTGAGGAGTTAAGCGTTTTGGAGTCAAGGGAAAGCTAGCACCACGTTTTGTGGGACCATATAGAGTTTTGGAACGCATGGGAGAAGTTGCCTACAAGCTGGAATTGCAAGAAGGATTGTCAGGAGTTCAAGATGTGTTTTATGTTTCCCAGTTAAAGAAGTGCCACAGAAAGATGACCGATATTCCTCTGAGAGATACAGTGCCACTGGAAGAAATTCAGTTAGACAGTGATTTGACCTATGAAGAGAAGCCAGTCAAGATTCTCGAGTTTTCCAGTTGAGTTACTCGTAGCAAGGTTATCAAGTTTTGCAAAGTTTAGTGGAGCCACCATACCGAGGAGGAAGACACCTGGGAGCGAGAAGAAGATCTCCGTAGAGACCACCCAAACCTTTTTGCTGACCAACCCGAATCTCGAGGGCGAGATTCATCTTAAGAGGGGTAGGTTTGTAATATCCCAATTTTCAATTTGGATGTTATACATAGATCATCATATGCATATCATATTTATTATTGCATTATGTTGAGATCCTAGAAATCTTAAGCAACTGAAGGACCCAAGGAGAGACTTGGAGGTTTCACAAATATCATATTTGAATTTATTTCAAATTGGAAGAAAGGATCAATATGATTTTATTAATTGTCTCTCCAATTATTTCCAATATTAAAAATAAATGAGAGAAGATAATATGACTTCTTCAAATTAAGAGAAATATTGGAGAAAGAATTTTAAAATCAAATTATGACTTTATCGGTATTTCATTTGCTATTTTATTTGAAGTAGAAAAATATGCATTTTTGGAAATTGCATTTTTAGGGCCAGAAAAATGTTCACTTTGTCCTAAATATTCTATTTAGACGGTGAAAATTATTTTTGGCATTTTTTAGATTTTTTAAATAATTTATTAATCTTTTTCTTCGGAGGATGTTTTTTTTAAAAACTTCGTCGCCCGACTGTGTAGAAGGCCCAGCTGAGCCAGGCCGGCCCGCTCGTGCCACCGCCTCCGCCGCCCTGAGTCTAGCAGGGACACGGCCGCACCACCGTCACCGACCGGGACTCCGTCCCGAGTCCAGCCCCTCCTCCAAGCCACCGCCCCGCCCCAGGGGGCCTTTATAAGCGCACCGCCCCGCCGCCTCTCTTCAACACCACCGCCGCACCCCGCCACAGCACCAGCAACGCCCGCCACTGCCGCCACAGCCGCTTTCTGCTACCGTCGCCGCACGCCCGCGCCACCGTCGCCTAGTCCCGCGTTGCCGCCCCGCCGCCTCACTGCCGAGGCCTCGCCGCCAACGCCGTCGTCCGATCTAGCCGCCGCCGCCGATTTTATCATTAACCGGTAAACCATCGGACCGCCCCGTTTTTTCGGTTTAGCCCGGTTCGTTTTTTTAGATCGGTTTTTCGTTAGGGTTTCTTTATTTAACGAACGCCCATTCGTTCGTTCGTTTTAACGAACACATTTCGCCGGATAAGTTCAGATAGCGAACGCTCGTTCAATAGTCATTTTCTTTTTATTTCAATTTCGGCCAGAGACCTATCCGTGAAAAGTTTTATCGTGATTTAGCCCCTGATCTTTAAACTAGCATAACTTTTTACTACTTTATCCAAATTAGATGAAACCTACGCCTAAATCTTCGTATCGTACTGTTCTTTCCAGTTAACCAACTTGAACATGATTTTGGTACTGTAAAATTTGAGTTTAGTCCAGATTAGTAAAAGATCTTGTTTCGTTCGTATTTTGAGTTTCCTTGCTCTGTTTGAGTTGAATATTTTTGCAAATCGTAGCTAATCACATGTACCTACTGTTAAGATCTAATTCACATGTTAATATTGCTGTTAGGTTTGACTCTTGTTAGTTTAAGCCTCTTGCTTGTTTCGTGTTCGATTTGATCTTTTCTCGTGTTTCGATTGAGTGGTTGCTTATGTATGATATTGTTTGTCTATGCTAGATTACCCAGAGTGCGAAGCTTGTTACTACAAATCTCTAGAGTTCGCAGATCGTCAGCAAGGCAAGCTACACTTTGATCATACTCTTATATACCCAGTTTTTACTATGCATTAGTATTGCCCCTCAAATATTTGCATGAGTAGGATTGGGAACATGTGGTTTTGGTTGCAGTACTTGAGGTAGGAACCTAATACCTTATGTCACCTCGGGAATATACGTTATGCTTATTATTGCTTAGCCATGCTTGTAGACGGGGATTGGATCGTGATTCACACATGGAAGTTTGAGAGTTATTTAATTATGGACAACATTAAGGTGGCAACTTTAATATACATCTGGGTGGATTGGTTGCACGCACCTGGGGAACCTAGTGATGCCTATTTTGGAAAATCCTGGATTACCTGTGTGATTCTTCCTATGGTACGCCACCCAGGCTCAAAGGGATCATAAGATTATTCATGCTACAAACTTCCGTGTGCAGCCACAAGCCATTATGGGCTCTGGCATAGTTGAGTATGTTATGTGACCTCTTTCAATGGTAGACTAGCAGATGTAGGGGATGTAGGTGGTACTGTCTACCCGGAGTAAAGAGTTAATGCTTCAGAAAGGCTATGTCTCGATCATCCGATCATGGATGCGGTCGAGTCTTGTGGGGAAAAGTGCGCAAACCTCTGCAGAGTGTATAAACTAATCATGGTTAGCTGTGTCCCCGGTTATGGACATCTTGAGTATCTAGTACTTGAAACTATTGATGTGATCTCATCCCGTTAGTTTAAATAATTTGATTTGGGTTAATGATAATATCTTTGATTGGGATTTGAGTTGGGGTTACCTTGTCAAATAATGGGCAACTTGGGAGTAGTTAAATAAAATCTATTCCTTTGTTGTAATGCCCGCTTATCAGGAGAGGCGTATGAGCGTGATGCAGCAGTTGCTTACTTGTAAGTGCTATTCTTGCTGTTGTGGGGGGGGGGGGGTGAGGGAGTCCTGGATTAGGGGGTGTCCGGATGGCCGGACTATGACCTTTGGCTGGACTCCCGGACTATGAAGATACAAGATTGAAGACTTCGTCCCGTGTCCGGATAGGACTTTCCTTGGCGTGGAAGGCAAGCTTGGCGATATGATATGAAGATCTCCTCCCATTGTAACCAACTCTGTGTAACCCTAGCCCTCTCCGACGTCTATATAAACCGGAGAGTTTTAGTCCATAGGACGAACAACAATCATATCATAGGCTAGCTTCTAGGGTTTAGCCTCTCTGATCTCGTGGTAGATCAACTCTTGTATTACCCATATCATCAATATTAATCCCAGTCCGAAACAAAAGGGTGCATTATCGCCAGGCACCTGGACCAAACAGCAAAAAACAAAAACCCTCTATAGGGTATGGAACCGTACTGGAGGGATGGCTCAATGGACCCTGTAAAATTCATAGTTCAGGGGAAGTCACACCAACTCATAGCCTTAGAGCATGTTGGATACTCCGGCAGGTGGCCAGAAGTGGTGAGGAGCTTCTAACTCCAAAATCCGTAGAGCACCACCCCATAAATGCCAGTACGGTGTCAACTGTCTTCGAGACTTCCGCATCAAGCAATGTGAGGAAACGAACGCTCCGTAGCCTTATCGAAGTCTACCAAGTAGCAACAATAAATCCATGGAGTGACACGACTATTACATTTAATGCCAGTGACGAACCTAAATACCGGACAGCCCGAGCACCAGCCGCACTGGTCCTCAGTCCGATAGTGGACGGCTTTCGGCTTACAAAGGTACTCATGGACGGTGGCAGCGGACTGAACCTCATCTATGAGGAAACCCTCCGAAAAATGGAAATTGACTGGAGCCTCATTGAGCGAAGCAACACAACCTTTAGAGGAATAATCCCCAGCCGGGAAGCGTGTTGTTCAGGGAAAATCACATTGGATGTGGTGTTCGGCACGCCGGATAATTACAGATCCGAGGATGTCACATTTCAAGTGGCCCCGTTCAGCAGCGGATACCATGCTCTGTTAGGGCGAGAAGCATTCACAATTTTTCAAGCTATACCCCATTACGGGTACATGAAGCTCAAAATGCCCGGACCCAACGGAATCATCACTCTTGCTAGTGATCCGGACACAGCGCTCCGCGCCGAAAACAAGACAGCCGCACTAGCCCTCGAGGCTTTGTCCGAAGCCCTAGCGGCCGAGGAACTAACTGTGCTGCGCTCCACGGTGGACAGGGATGACGTGATACTCGACAAAAGATCCAAGTCCACCTCCTTCAAGCCGGCAGACGAAATAGTCTAGTTCCAAGTCCATCCAACGGACACCACAAAAACGGCCTCCATCGGGGCACAACTAAACCCAGATGTAGATGCCGCACTCAGAGAATTCCTACGAGAAAATTGGGACATTTTTGCCTGGCACCCTTTAGACATGCCAGGAATCCCACGCAGGCTGGCCGAGCACAGCCTGAACATCCTAAAAGGATTCAAGCCCGTTAAGCAGACTCTTCGGCGTTTCTCCGAACCCAAGAGACAAGCCATGGGAGAGGAACTAGCCAAACTACTGGAAGCCGGATTCATCAGAGATATAAAACATCCGGACTGGCTAGCAAACCTGGTGATGGTACCAAAGAAGGACAAATCCTGGCGCCTATGCATCGATTTTAAAGACCTAAATAAGGCCTGCCCAAATGATCCCTTCCCCCTCCCCCGTATTGATCAAATCATCGACGCCACTGCAGGACATGATTCATTGTGTTTCCTCGATGCATACTCTGGCTACCACCAAATCAAGATGGCAGAGTCAGACCAAGCCGCAACGGCATTCATCACCCCATACGGCCCATTCTGCTTCAACAGATGCTCTTCGGGCTCAAAAACGCCGGCGTAACATATCAGCGCATGATTCAGACATGTCTGGCCAACCAGATCGGCAAAACAGTTGAAGCGTACGTGGATGACGTGGTCGTCAAAACCAAAAACGTCGAAACTCTAATAGACGATTTGAGGCTCACGTTCGATAACCTCCGAACATATGACATTAGGCTCAACCCGAAAAAATGCGTTTTCGGCGTACCAGCCGGAAAGCTCTTGGGCTTCATTGTATCCAGTAGAGGAATTGAAGCAAACCTAGCCAAGATCCAAGCTCTGTCACAATTGGATATCCCAAAAGATCTCAAGCAAATACAAAAATTGACTAGATGCGTGGTGGCTCTAAGCCGCTTCATCTCCCGCTTGGGGGAAAAGGCATTACCCCTTTAACGCCTCCTCGGGCACACCCAACACTTCGAGTGGACGGATGCCGCCACGGCCGGTCTCGAAGAAATAAAAGCCATACTGGCAACAAACCCTGTCCTGGCCGCGCCAAACATCGGTGAACCAATGTTGTTATACATCACGGCAACTCACCAAGTTGTAAGCGCAGTCCTCGTCGTCGAACGAGAAACGGACGGACACAAATTCCCTGTCCAGAAACCAGTGTACTACATGTCCACTGTCCTCACTCCATGCATGTCCCGCTACCCGCATTACCAGAAAATAGCATACACAGTGTTCATGGCATCCCGGAAGCTACGACACTACTTTCAAGAGTGTTCGATAACAGTAGCCTCCGAAGTACCTCTTAATGATATCATAAACAACCGCAACGCAATAGGTCGGATTGCCAAATGGGCCATTGAGCTCCTCCCATTCGACATAACATATAAGCCACGGCGAGCCATCAAGTCGCAAGCCTTGGCTGACTTTGTCGTGGAATGGCCTGAAGCCGAACTCCCTAAAGAGTACGGCACATATTCCAACTGGACCATGCACTTTGACGGCTCCAAAATGCTGGCAGGTCTGGGGGCTGGCGTCGTCTTGACGTCCCCAACAGGAGATACATTCCAATATGTACTCCAGATAATGTATACGAACTCCAATAATGCAGCCGAATACGAGACCCTTCTACATGGCCTCCGGATGGCAGTCTCCATGGGCATTCAATGCCTAGAGGTGCGTGGGGATTCGAACCTTGCAATATCCCAAATAAACGGAGACTTTGACGCCAAAGATTCGAAAATGGCAGCTTACCGCAACGTCGTCCAAAATATGTCAGCTCGGTTCGAAGGGCTGGAATTCCACCATATAGCCTGGGAAATTAATCAGGCAGCAGACGTCCTGGCACGCATCGGTGCAAAGCGCGATGCAGTCCCCCCCAACATTTTCCTGGAAAGGTTATTCCAGCCATCCGTACAGTGGGAAGGGGAATCCGGAATTAACAAACCGGACCAGGCCACATCACCTGACCCAGAACACCATGACACAACGGAAGACTCCGTCAATGAAGTCACACCCTCAGCCCACGAAATAATGGCAGTAATTGCCCCATGGACAGAACCATTCTTAGCCTACTTAACTAGGCAGGAACTCCCCGAGGACCAAAATGAGGCACGCTGCATAGTGCGGCGATCTAAAGCCTATAAAGTCCACGAAGGAAGCTTTATAAGAAAAGCACCGCCGGAGTCCTTCAAAGGTGTATCTCCGAAGAGGAAGGGCGGAACCTTCTGGCAGAAATTCACGCCGGACTCAGCGGGCACCACGCCGCAGCCCGAGCCCTTGTAAGCAAGGCCTTCTGTACCGGATTTTATTGGCCGACGGCCCGGGCAGACGCTCATGACTTAGTCCAGCGATGCGTCGGTTGCCAATTATTCGCTAATCAAAGCCACATGTCGCCTACCGCCCTACAAACCATACCCATAACCTGGCCTTTTGCGGTCTGGGGGCTTGACATGGTTGGACCCCTTAAAGGAGGAACCTACAAGCAAAAATACCTACTGGTCATGGTGGATAAATTCACCAAATGGATAGAGGCCAAGCCTGTAAAGACGGCAGAATCCGGACCGGTGATAGATTTCATATTCGGGGTTGTACACCGTTACGGTGTCCCCCACAGCATCATCACTGACAACGGCACAAACTTTATGGCCGATGAAGTTAAAATCTGGTGCAAAAACATGGGCATTAAGCTCGACTACGCTTCAGTCTATCACCCGCAAACTAACGGTCAAGTCGAGCGAACCAACTGTCTCATCATGAGCGGCATCAGACCCAGACTTGTGCGATCCCTCAAGGAATCTAACACGCACTGGGTAGAGGAGCTTGACTCCGTACTCCGGGGGCGGCGGACCACGCCGAATCGCACTACCGGATTCACACCATTTTTTATGGTATACGGCACAGAGGCAGTCCTGCCCTACGACATAATTCATGACTCACCTCGCGTGCGCATGTACGAAGAAAGAGAAGCCGAGCTCGATTGGCAGGACAGCTTGGATGCATTGGAGGAGGAGCGCGACGTGGCAAAAGCCCGTTCCGCATTCTATCAACAGCAGGCTCGAAGATATCAAAGCAGAGAAGTACGGGCCAAAACTTATAATGTTGGCGAACTAGTTCTACGCCTGCCGGACAAGAAAAAGGAAAAACTAAAGCCCAAATGGGAGGGTCTTTTCATAATTGACCAACTCCTGACTGGTGGAGCATACCGTCTGCGAAATGCATCGGACAACCAACTCGAGCCGAACCCATGGAATGTAGCACGCCTACGAAGATTCTACGCCTAATGCCGGACTTCGTGTTTGTCTCCTTCCTCTGTCCCTTTTTTCAAATTAGCTGCCTGGTATTTTTCTCATTCTCCCTCCCTTTTTCTCCCAAGCCTTTAGGGGCTTGCTTGCGCGTTCTTCGCACATACTTGACGCGCCATCCGCGCTCATTATACCTGGGGGCTTCTTTATCAGAAGTTTATATAAACGGGCCTCATACCCAAAACATGTGTGACACTTCCGCATGAACCTTTTATACACCATTATATGCATCGATATGACTTAAGTTTTGGCCAAGCTGGGTTGCCTGGCTCCTGTGCTTACCTCTACGCCCCCGTTTGTTCGGCTAGGTGGTAAAGGGAGCACCTCTGCGATTGTTACTGCCGGGTCAGTCGGATGTGTACCTCAGACTGGGTGAAGCCGAAAGCTAGCGTTCTTAAGGGAATATTCGGTCGGTGAACTAAAAGATGATTTTTCTTGTTTATTTATCTGCCCCCAGATGCTTTTCTGCTTTTTTCTCGCAGTTCGGACATGCACTTTAGGGCATGCCTCCCAGGGAAAGGAACCCCTAATGGAACTATTCTCCCTGGAAGATGTTTCTTACTAACCGTGTAATATAACATAACTAGTTGGGCACTTGTCTACTAAAGCACTTATGACCCCTACGCCTGGTCTCCATGCATGCCCCGGTTCTTACATAACCAAGAGGGTATTCGGACACACTCCGAACTATCGGGTCCAGAGGTTGAAGCGAAAAGGTCCACAATGACAAACGATCTACAATCCGGCTAGAAGGCATTTTGCATGTCATTTTAAATTACATAGTCAATTTGACTCGGTATATTCTTCTTCAATACCATCCAACAGGCTGTCTAATTTACAGTCCTGTTGAGAATACTTGGCAGCCAGCTCTACCTGGCCATACACTAAACTGACAGGGATCTCCTTTCCGTCAGGCCCCACAGGGCCGACCTCGGCCATGTGGTTCGGGTCAGCCTTCGTGTACCGAGTCTTCACCATGGCCCAGGCCTCCTTAGCACCTTGATGGCAGGCCGATATTTTCCACAAACGGAAGTGCTGCCGCACTCCCTCCAGTTTCTTTGCAAGCTCTCTAAGGCCTTCGGGCATGGAGAGGGATGGCCACATAGCCTGGATGACGCCTTGCATCGCCTGCCGAACTCGTTCGTGCAGTTGCAACAGCTCGGGAAGAAGGTCCCCCGTTGAACCGGGCATCTCCTCCGCAGGACGACCTGTCAGCAAATCTGCAGACATAGCTCTATCAATCGACTTCCTCGCCGAACTCTTTTTTCAAAGATTCGCTTAAGCACTTACTAAAAATGCCACGTCGAAGTCGCCGATTCTCCTTTACGGAATCAGACAGCTGAGCACGAACATCCTTTAGTTCCACGTCCAGCTGGGTATTGGCGTCTTGAAGCTTGTTCTTCTCTTGCCTCACCCTCGTCAGCATGCTCTCGCCGGCCTTTAACTGGCGCATGAGTTGCTGCTTGTCCGGATTCACTCCGGCCCCATCTGCACTGTTATTGTCAGAATTGCACATATGCCGCACTTCACAGCAGAATTATCTTTCGAGGCATATATTACCTGAGGGGGTCCCCTTGGCATTCTCTGAAGCGGCCAGTGCGGCCTCGAGTTGGGCCTTGCACTCTTCCAGCTCCTGGGACAGTTGCGTGTTCTTCTTTGTAAGATCCTGCATAACATATGATCCTTAAATCAGTTATCTTAACTTTTTCAAGTCTCGGGGGCTACTGACATATATAACCATCAGATTTACTCACCCGTATGTCTTTCACATACTGCTCTGTGGCTCTGGCTAGACCATTTTGAGCGGCACGGAGTTACGCATCTCCCATATTAAAGGCGTCCAACGCCTCTTGGGGAAAACATGCGTCACGAAGAATAGCCCGGCGACGCCTGTGGTTCACGGCACTCTCCACCTCTGAATTGGTGGCAGATAGCCCGTCCGTGTCCTCTGTCGGAGGAGCATCTGGTGCGCCCCCCGTGTTCGCCTCCGCTTCTGGACCCGGCCTTAAAGCCTGGCCGGTGGATATAGTCCGGCGGGCGCTCTTCCTCCTAAGGAGAGCATGGGCGTTAGTGTGGCTTGAGGGCATAAACCCTAGGCGTTAAAATTGCACGCCGTACCGTTGCGCCATAATCTCGATCCGTCCCGCACTTCTTTTTAGCCCGCCTGGCTTCAATGGCCCTTGTTGGCTACCTACCGCGGGCTCGGCCCTCCGCCTCAAGGATTTCCCCTGCAAAGCGAAACACTATTGGTTTACGGCAATCAAAATAAAGCATAGATGAGTCCTCTTGAAAGTACTGGGACTTCGGTCTCGGTTACCTTTGAGTCCGGAAGTAGTCCGGGATAGTCGGCTGTAATGGCCACTAAGGTGTTGTCCTTGCTCAATTGATGAAACACCCCATCAATTAACTCCACACATAAGTCCGGGTCCTCTTGGCAGTCCGGATCGAGGGACCGTTCTGGGTCCTCGGGTTGCGGAGGAGGGTTGTTTATCTCCTTCACAGTCTGGCGCAGCTCCTGCGTTAACATCGCTAGACTAAGTACTCAGTTATGGGAATTTCAAAAGTGGGTAGACAAGTGAGAGTGTTCGCTCACCCAGCTTGGAGGACTGTACATAGAGAATCCGTCCCGTGGGTTGACACGAAGGAATTCCTCTTCTTCTCCCTTGTACAAAGCGGATAAGATCTTCGTTAGAGTGGCGGCCGAATCCGGCCCCTTGCGACCGCACCGGGTGGCGTCGTCCTCCCCGTTGAAATCCCACATGGGGTGGCCTCTGTACTGAAGCGGTTGCACCCCCCGCGTAATGCATGTGGCCATGACCTCGATCATGGTCAATCCGGAATGAGCCAACAATCTTATCTGACTCATCAGGTAAAGGGCGTCCCTATCAGTTTCCCTCTGAGGGTTTCATGGGCGCCAGCTCAGGCGTTTCTTCAACGGAGCGTTGTTAAACTCAGGAAGGCCGATCCGTATAGGGTCCGGCAGGGGGACGTCATCCATATAAAGCATTCCGAAGGCCAGTCCTCGGACGCCTTCTTTGGGGTACCGGATAGATATCCGGTCCCGGCGATGCGCCATAGTTCGGCTCCGCCCACTTGATAAGTTGACCCCTCCTGAGAGCGGGGCACAAGGCAGGACAACCTCTTCCACATCGCGAAATGGGCCTCGATGCCCAAAAACAGCTCGCAGAGGGCCACAAATCCCGCAACATGCAGAATGGAGGCAGGCGTGAGGTTGTGTAACTGGAGGCCGTAGAACTCTAGTAGCCCTCGGAGAAACAGATGAATTGGAAATCCGAGTCCTCTTATTAAATAATGGACTAAGCAAACCCGCTCTCCTTGAGAGGGATTGGGAACGCTCTCCGCCTGCTCTCCGCCGCTATAGGTGGCGATCCCGGCTTGAACTGGGACCGTATATGCTTGGGGGAGGAGCCCCTTGGATTGAAGCACTACTAGCTTGCTATGCGGGACAGAACACCACTCCCAATCTCCGGGCCGAGGGCTGGAGAGGCGAGAGGAGGAGCTGCTTCGACCGGCCATGGTGGAATGGATCTCTGTCGAAAGCGCTCTGATGAATACTCGCGAAGGGAAGGTGGTGTGAATTGGATCTAAACCCCCGTCTCTTTTATGGGTGGCTCATTTACACAACTAGGGGGGATAAATGAAAAAAAAACCTAGCTTTTCGCATTTGTTTGACACATGGAAGATGGTCATTATTGGGCAAAGAAGCTGAGGAGAGCAACACGCACCGGAAGATGGACACTATCCGACAGGTACATGGAATTTGGAGAAGAACCCGCCTTGCAATGCCGAAGACAAACTTGCGTGCCGGACTTATCATCATTGAAGCCTGGTTCGGGGGCTACTGAGAGAGTCCTAGATTAGGGGGTCTCCGGATGGCCGGACTATGACCTTTCGCCGAACTCCTGGACTATGAAGATACAAGATTGAAGACTTCGTCCCATGTCCGGATAGGACTTTCCTTGGCGTGGAAGGCAAGCTTGGCGATATGATATGAAGATCTCCTCCCATTGTAACCGACTCTGTGTAACCCTAGCCCTCTCCGGTGTCTATATAAACCGGAGAGTTTTAGTCCGTAGGACGAACAACAATCATACCATAGGCTAGCTTGTAGGGTTTACCCTCTTTGATCTCGTGGTAGATCAACTCTTGTATTACCCATATCATCAATATTAATCAAGCAGGAGTAGGGTTTTACCTCCATCGAGAGGGCCCGAACCTGGGTAAAAACATCGTGTCCCTTGTCTCCTGTTACCATCCGCCTAGACGCACAGTTCAGGACCCCCTACCCGAGATCCGCCGGTTTTGACACCGACAGGGGGGAGAACATTGAATCAGGAGAGGCGTCAGAAATAACATGGCGACAACAGTAGCTGCATCCCTCAGTCCCCCCACAATCTACAAGGTGAATCAGGCCCGCGACGTGCCATCTGCGGCACAAACCTAACCGCTGCTACATCCACGGGAGAACCAAAGCGCATCAGGAGGTCGGACGAGCTGCAAACAATTTTACTGTTCAGAGTTCCCAGTTCAGGATGTCAGGAGTCAGGACGGGCAACAACAGGCTAGATTCGTTCAATAAGCTTCGGATTGAGAAACCTAAGAGCAAGGTTAGGGTAAGGGCGCGCGAGGCGAGCATGCTCACCTGGAGCTGAGGCTGGCTGGTGCCGGCGGCGGTGAGGGTTCGGCAGCCTGCTGTGACCTCTCACTCCGCCAGCGGCGGCGGCTCCCGTCCATGCATGCAGGTACGGTGGCGTCCCCTCAATCGGTGGCTCTGGATCGGCGCCGCCTACTAGTTGTCGGTGAGCGGTGGTGGTCGTCTCTCACTTTTTCGAGGGGTGGAGAGACGACCGAGAGGAGGTGTACTTTTTCTAGTTCGGGCCAGCGTTATCAGAAGGGAGGGGAGGAGAGGGCATCTCCAGCCAGGGAGGGGAGGGGAGGGGAGTGGAGGTGGCGCCGGCAGCGGAGTGGATGCGGTCGACATCGGCTGGTTCATGGGGATCCAGATCATGGGGAGAGGAGGGTTGGTTGGTTGGTTGGGACGACACCATTCATGGGGCATGGCGGCGGCGCATTGGTAACGAGGTGAGGGTGCGTGGTGGGCTGCTTGGTTCGGTTGGGTGGTGATGGAAGGGGAGGGGCGAGAGGAGGAGGGCGTGGGGGAGGCCATGAACGACGGTGAGCACCGCCGGAGGGAGGTGGCGGTGATACGTCTCCAACGTATCTACTTTTCCAAACACGTTTGCCCTTGTTTTGTACTCTAACTTGCATGATTTGAATGAAACTAACCCGGACTGACGCTATTTTCAGGAGAACTCCCACGGTGTTGTTTATTGTGCAGAAAACAAAAGTTCTCGGAATGACCTAAAAATCGATGGAGGTAACTTTTGGAAAATATAAAAAATACTGGCGAAAGAATCAAGGCCAGGGGTCCCACACCCTGTCCACGAGGGTGGGGGGCGCGCCCTCCCCCTGGGCGCGCCCCCTGTCTCGTGGGCCCCCTAATGCTCCACCGACCTCAACTCCAACTCCATATATTCCGTTTCACAGAGAAAAAATCAGAGAGAAAGTTTCATCACGTTTTACGATACGAAGCCGCCGCCAAGCCCTAATCTCTCTCGGGAGGGCTGATCTGGAGTCCGTTCGGGGCTCCGAAGAGGGTGATTCATCGCCGTCGTCATCATCAACCATCCTCCATCACCAATTTCATGATGCTCACTGCCGTGCTTGAGTAATTCCATCGTAGGCTTGCTGGACGGTGATGGGTTGGATGAGAATTACCATGTAATCAAGTTAGTTTTGTTAGGGTTTGATCCCTAGTATCCATTATGTTCTGAGATTGATGTTGCTATGACTTTGCTATGCTTAATGCTTGTCACTAGGGCCCGAGTGCCATGATTTCAGATCTGAACCTATTATGTTTTCATGAATATATGTGAGTTCTTGATCATATCTTGCAAGTCTATAGTCACCTATTATGTGTTATGATCCGACAACCCCGAAGTGACAATAATCGGGATACTTCTTGGTGATGACCATAGTTTGAGGAGTTCATGTATTCACTATGTGTTAATGCTTTGGTCCGATACTCTATTAAAAGGAGGCCTTACTATCCTTTAGTTTCCGTTAGGACCCCACTGCCACGAGAGGGTAGGACAAAAGAGGGCATGACTATATTCGGAATACATGCCTACATTACATTGATGAACTGGATGAAAGTACATGTTGTCCCCATGTGTGGTTTTGGTAATTAATGACAATCCTTATGGACTAATGTTTGCATTAGAAATACATTTGAAGGTTAGTCCCATTGGAATGTGATTGAAGAATAATGGAAGACAACTCCTTTGAATCAACAATTACATTGAGATGATCAAAATAAAGTTCGTTGGAGTATCTGAAGGGTTGCCATGCTTAGAGCTATGGTTTGAGACATAATGGATCAAGATCTTAAAAGGATGATTTGAATGATGAACTCTAGGAGTGGCTCAAAGATATGATCATAATGGACTCATGTGTTGAGTCATGATTGATCAAGTATTCAAGCAAGCTGTTCAAGTGAAGAATTCAATATACCCTTCAAGACGTCAAGATTAAACATGGAGTAGAGATATAGGTTGACCAAGATGAAGCTCAAAGATCGAACTCTAAATGGTTAACACACGAGCGCAAATGATGCACCACATAGGATCTTGTGGTATGATAAGGAATTATCAATTGCACTCTGTGTACTAACCCATACTATGTGTTGTCTATGTTTTTGAGGGTTAGGTGATTCTCATGGGCTCGCATGGAGAAAGAGATTTCAAGTGTCTATGAGAGGATGGCATCAAGTGTTGGTGATCATGGTTGACAAGGCCAAGTTCAAGATAACCATCCCAAAGGATTACATGCTTGAAGCTTGTGGATGATCACATGATGGACAGGTGAAGATGAATACAAAGCAAAGCTTCCCCACATTGTGTATGCGGGAGAGACTTGAAGACTTCACCAATGTCTTGCCTTCATCTTGAGCCAAGAAGAAACATCAACATCAAGCTCAAGTGAACGGATCGTGTCAAAGGTATTAGTTCCTTTGACGTTAGTGTTGGGGAGTGATGACCACCAAAGAAACATATACACTCAAGAATGGATTCTTGATAGCTATGTAGTGTAGCTATTTTTATGATTCTTGAGTTATAGGGATCCCGCACTATTAAGAGGGGATCAAAGGGGTTTGTGATGGATTTGCTCAAGTCAACATCTTCTATACACAATTCCACTCATATCCTATATACCAAAGAAAAGCCAAAGCCAAATAGTTTCCCAAAATATATGATCTAACCTTTGCATAATTTGAACCCTCCATTTTGGTTTATTTTAGGTGGTTCTCTTCCTGAGGACTTGGAGCTTTTCCACAGCTTCAAAACGAGCCCAAGATCATCAAAATCGGAGTCCGGATGTGAAAGTTATGCATGTTTTAGTTTTGGGGTTCCTGCTGTTATTTTGGCCGGACGTCCGGTAACGTCCGGAAATTCGGTGCGCCAATCCAGAATCAAACGGACGGAAATCCGGTAAGTTCCGGACGTCCGGTCTCCGGACGTCCGGAAAATGTCGGACATCCGTCAAACCCGTTTCGCAAATATCCTGATACATTCGGCTGATGGCGTGCTACAGTCGTCAGACGTCCGGTGTTCCACCGGACGTCCGGTGCCTGTTTTGCCACCGGACGTCCGGTAATCCACCGGACGTCCGACACTTTCCTGAGTAGAATTCCCCCCCAACGGCCAGATTTGTGCCCATACTATAAATATCCCTTCACCACTTCGTGGAGGGGCTGAACAACACAACTATCTTGACCCACACTTGAAGAAAAGCTCCCTCTCCTTTCTCCTACCTCAAATCTTAGATCCCAGAGAGATTTGTGAGAGTTCTTGAGAGAGATTCCACTCAAGTGAAGATCCACTCCCTCTCGCTCTCTTGACCAAAGGAATTCGTGATTTGAGCAAGTCTTGAGCATTTCCCCCTTGATCTTGTTACTCTTGGAGGTTGGAGACTCCTAGGCGGTACGAGTGCTTCGGTGAGGAATCAACTTGTGATTTGTCCCTCAAAAAGTTTGTGAAGGTTTGGAGGCCACCTCAAGGTCTACCACTAGTGGTTGGGAATCGCCTTCGTGGTGATATCTCAAGGAGAATAGGGTGAGCCTTCGTGGCGTTGGTGTGCCTTCGTGGTTACATCCACCTCTCTAACGGTGACTAGCTTCCCTCCAAGGAAGTGAACATCGGGATACATCATCGTCGCCGTGACTTCGGTTATCCCTAACCCTAACTCCGTACTTGTGGTTTACCTTGGTCACTTGACCGCGCATTCACTATTCTTGTTGTCCTCATTATATTGTGTTGGTTACCATATCGTAGAGATTATTTAGGCCAACACTTTATAGTCCGCAATTCATACTTCCTACTATTGTTCTATCTCGTGTTTAGTGTGAATTGCTAGCTTATAACATATGTTGTGTAAGCTTGTAGTGCTTACTTGAGTTTGCTTGTATCATTCAATTCCATATATTATGATACAATTTGTGTAAGCTTGTATTGCCTACTTGTGGGTGTGTGTATTATTCATTTCCATATCTTGTGATATAGATTGAGTAAGTTTGTGTAACTTACTTGTGCTTACTCATATCCTCGTTGTTCTCATCTTGTTTATGCTAAGTTGTTGGTGCACTTAGTGAGCCTAGTATATTTAGGATTTCTGCTTGAAAAGTATTCGCTTAGTTTATTTCCGCATTAGGATATAGCCAAATCCGTAAAAGATTTTAAAACGCCTATTCACCCCCCCTCTAGGCGACATCGTGGTCCTTTCAATTGGTATCAGAGCTAGGTCTCTCCTTATTCGGCTTAACCGCCTAGAGAGTAACGATGTCGACTAGTGAACTAGTGCATGATGACACATTTTGTTTTAATGGCACAAATTACATTATGTGGAGATTACGCATGCTTTGTCACTTTCGGGCCATGGGTCCAAATGCTTTGCGGATTCTGCTTGTAGGGAATTCAAATCTAAAGGATGGACAATCTCTGTCACTTGGTGATATGCATCTTGATAGTGAAGCTTTAAGTATCATTCACCAAGCTATAACCTTCGAGGTGTTCAAGTCAATTTCATCTTGTTCGTTGGCTCATGATGCTTGGACCAAAATTGAAGATATATATGGTGGGTCCAATCTTCATGAAGACAATATTCTTTTGGGGGAGTTAATGGAGGAGTTCTCCACATTTTTAAATCATGAAGAGCTCTCTATTGCTTCCACCTCCGATTACTTGCATACCTCAACATCTTTCACTTCACCAACATGTGGCATACCACAAGAGGAAATCAATAAAGATGAGGCATGCTTTATTGATGAAGAATCCTCCTCTCCAAAAGAATCATCATCAACCCCTTGTGTTCACATGTGCCTCATGGCAAGAGGTAATGATGAGGTATCATCTTCTCTTAGTGATAATGATGATAGTTGTAATGAGGAAGATGAAGAAGTCTTGACTCAAAATCTCTATGAGATTGGGAAAACTCTTCGTAGAGCTAAAAGTAACACTTATAAAAGGTTCCAAGATGTTCTTGCTTGCTTTAAAAAATGTAATGATTTATTTCTCAATGAGGAAGCTAAAAGTGAACAGCTTGAACATGAACTTGCTAAGGCTCATGAAACGCTTAGTGACTTGAGGTCTTCAAAAGAAGAGATTAATGTTACTCATTGTAAGCTTAAAGAGGATTTTGAGCTCCTTCTCCTTGAATGCAATAGTGTCAAGGGAGAGCTCCTAAAACTCTCTAAGTCTCATGAGGAGCTTCAATCAACTCATGAGAAGTCACTAAGTTCTACTTGCTCCTCTCATATTGATAATGATGTTTGTGCTACTAACTCGATTTCATGTGAAGCATCAATTTTGAGGGAGAATGTTGAGCTATGTGCTCAACTTGCTTTGCTAACAAGAAATTATGCTAAATTGGAAGAAAGTCATGAAAAGCTCTCGGGCACTCATGTGGATCTTTTAATCTCTCATAGTAAGCTAAAGTTAGATCACGAGGCTATGGTCTCCGAGGTAAAATCTTGTGAGTCTCATACGAACATTAGCACATCTACTCTAAATGCTTTATTGCCATGTGCTAATCCTTGCAATTCATCCACCTCTCATATTATATCCACTCATGATAAATTGCTCACCTTGTCTTGCTGCTCTAACCATGAAGTTTCTACTTCCACTAGTCCTCTTGTTTCTAGTGTTGAAACTAACCATGTAGAGGAAATTAATGAGCTCAAGGCCCAAGTCACTAGTTTGAAGAAAGACTTGGAAAAGTGTGATGTTGGACATAATTTTCACTCCAACAATAAGAAGTCCAAGAACAAGAAAAAGGGACAAGGGAATTACAATAATTCGGCCAACATTACTTATTTCAAATGCAAAAAAAGACTGGACATCATGTGAGATCTTGCCCATTAAAGAAAAGGGCTTACAATGAGAAGCTACATGGGAAGCGGCCTCAAGCTCAATCTCAAGTTGAAGAACAACCGCTATCCATGATGAAACATGTTATTGCTCCCCAAGTCGAGAAATTAAAGAAGAGAAAAGGGAGGAAATGTTGCTATGATTGTCGTCAAAAGGGACACATAGCTTCATCATGCCCCAATGGTAACATATCTAAGCCTCCTATAGTCAATAATCATTATTCACTAAGGGCGGATATTGTTGGCAATGTGTTTGCCAAATTTGTGGGTGCCCAAAGTGGTTTCAAAGTGGACAAGACCATTTGGGTTGCCAAGCCTATTGTTACTAACTCCTTAGGACCCAACTTGGTTGGGGACCATCAAGCTCAAAATTGATCAATAGGTGTGTGGAGGGCATTGGAGACTTGGCTACTTCATGAAGAAAAACTATTTTCACCATATGTTATGGTTAATGCCAAGTCAAGTGGATTATCATCATATCTATCAATCCAATGCTCCTCTTTGCGGTAACTTGTACTTGCATTGTTTACATTGAAAGTTACTATGTCCCTTGCATGTTTAGGTTTTGTACCTAGCATGTGCTTTTATAGTTGTGCTTCCTAGTATGCTTGATTTGTGTTATCTAGCATGTGTAGGTTGCAATGCACTTCATATATTTATGTGTGTGGTTTCAAGCCTTTATTGCTTCATTAGTTGAATCTTACTTGGCTCTTTTGAGATATTAATGGATCATCACATTATGGGGGAGTGCTATGTTTTACGCATTTCACAAACCTTAAATGTGTATGTATGTGGGATACCACCTAGTATTGTTAGTGCAATATTATCTAGTTACTATGTGGTATGTAAAGCTCATTTGAAACTTAAATTCTCATCCATTAATTATCCTTAGTTGGGTTTCATTTGCTTCTTGTGGATAATACATGGATCATCATATTGTGGGGGAGTGATATGCTTTGTGCATATCACAATCCTTGTTAATATGAACAATTGAGGGATGCCACTTAGAATTTATATTTGAGATTATCTTATATCTCCGTGGCATGCAATGTCTTGTTTACGTATGGCATTCTTGTGCGGTTTTGCTCATGGTTATCTTTAAAATCATATTTGGAAAATCATTTTATTAAATCTATTCCAATTATTGCTTTGCATAATGATCTATCTAGTTGGAATGTTAATATTATTCTATCCAAGCATTGTGTTTATTTCTAAACTCTCATGTTATGCTTGTGTTAGTATAGATGATCATGTACTTATTTGGTTTCTACACCGAATGATAACCCGAAATACCATTTTGTTTGAATTCATCTTATTGCTCTATATGAGAGTTTGTTATCTCATTGTTTATAGTGTCCTATATCTATTTGAGTGAGATATTCCTATGAGTATGTGTGCAATGCATATCTTATATGCTCATTGGTTTTTTTTCTTGGCTCATATGTTGAACTTTGGGTGCTATCATATGTTGATTTGTCACTTTGATTCATTTTGGTCAACATGAATGACTAGTGATGTTATTGGAAGTATTAACGGTTATGTGGTTATTTGTCCAATTTGTATCTCCCTGGATTTTGGTAGGCTTGTGCATGCATATTTACTATGTGTAAATTCACAAGCCTTGTTTGCCTTATTTGATCCAATATATATATGGTAATTCCATCAAATTCTTAATAGCTATGATGTGCATGAAATTCAAATTCATATCAATAGGCACATATTTAAGTGGTTTTACCCTATGTGTTGTAGTTATGCTAACTACTTTGGACCCAATAAGTTTGGGGACCATATTGTACTTAAAATGTTTTAGGTACATTTGAGAAGCATTGGGTGCTTGGCTTATTCATGAAGGTGGTGGCACTATGAGGAGATTAGAGCCAAGCTTGGACATTTTATTGATCTACGACTTCATACCAATGCTATCTCGGTAACAAGTATTTACTTCATGCATATATATAGAAATGGGGTCAACCTTGTGTAGGTTGCATCATGGCATGAATTTCTTGACTCGTTCCTGTGATACTTGTTTCCTTTCTCAAAGCATCACAATGATGATCTCTTGTTGCTAGTTGTGATGTCTTTGATGGTTGTGTGTTTGGAGTTCATTAATATACAATAACATTATATTAAGCCATGTGCTATGCTTTCAAGCAAAGATCTCATTGGTATATTTTATGACTCCCGTTTGGATGTCTTATTCCTTCCTTTTGTAACTATGTTATGTGTTCATCCTTCTTTGTGGATATCATCTACCTAGTATCTTATACAAGTGAGAGAAGCTACATCTCTAGTTGATATCCCTATTCTTTCATGTCCAGCATTTCATTCATTTTTTATATCTTTTTGTTGGCTCCATGGAAGCATTTGTTGAATGAGTGCATGTCTTACCTCTTTGCATCTTAGTGCACTCATGTTTGGTGAAGATTGTTGTCCTCATGCTTTTCTTGACAAGCCTATTATTTCCTATCTTCATCATGGGTTGTCACAAGCTTTGATTTTTAGTTTGCTATTAGTGAGCTTGTGAACCCGTTTGCTTGATGCGTGTATGTCCTTCTTAACTTCGTGTGTGCGGGAGGGACATGTCTTGCACCTTGTATCTCATTTACTCAAGGCTACGTTGATGCTTAACTCTCATCCTTATACTAGTCTTCTCAAGTGCTTTGACGTGACTCACACACATCATTTTGGTTGTGCCTATTCTTAGGTTGCCTCATTTACATGTTGCTCAACCATATGTTAGTTGCAAATGCTAGGTTTCTTTTCTTATCTATGCCTGCTTGAAATTGTTTTGTGTTCCTATTGATTTTGGGGGAGTGATGATCCTATTTTGTGCACTTGTATCCAAATACAAAAATTCTAAATAGTGCACAAATCATGGGGAGCTTCTCTATTTTCCTTAGAACACTCATTTGCCCAAATTATAATATTCTTTTATCCTTTTTGGCTCATCGGATCATTTGATTGCTTGCTTCACTTTGTGTTATGCAAATGAGATCAATTTGTGCCATGTGCCTTGCTATTATCACTAGATTTCAGTTGTATAATAATGGATTCACTCCTGTATATCATGTTCTTATCAATTGCATATATTTTGTGTTTGCAAAGTTTCTTTGCGGATACATATCGTGATTATGATTGGCCACTCAGAAATTTTTTATACATGAGAAAGTTCATATCTTTCCTTGATATCATTTATTCCTTGCCGGCCACTTTGTTCGTTTCCTCTTATTCTTATGGTGGCTTCGGTAAGAGGTTGTGACGTGAGTGCTTGTATGTTTGGCATATAATCTTGCGCACTCATGTGTTTTGACTGTTTTCCTCACATGTCTTATGCTTGTTTTCATATCTTCATATCTAGTTGCATTTTATAGATTCCGAGCTCCTCAAATTGTTCATTATTGAATATGTGCATTTGCGTTCACTCACATCTTGTGATATGCACACATCAAGGAGGAACTCATACTATTGGTCTTCTAGATGTTTTGTCTTCCATTTTGGCATTTGTTGCCAATGGGGGAGAAGTTTAGAGGGTTTAAAATAAATATCTTTTGAAGTTCTTGTTGTCATTCATGCTATTCACCCTAGTTATATATGCTTGTTGCATGAATGAATATATAGAGAAATCTCCAACTAGTTTATGTCAACCAATATATGCAATGAAATTCAAAGTTCATTCACACATGCATATATTGTGGGGGAGCTTACTCTATATATTGTGGTCTTACTAACATCAAATGCTTGTGTAGTGTTTTGATGTTAGTACAACCGGTTTTGACATCATCAAGTTTCTTTGTGATAATTGATGCTATCAAAATCACCGCAAGTATACAATTTATCCTCGAAAAAAATTGCGTGCTTGTTTAAAAATTCATTATATGAACCCTCTAGTTGAGATTGTCATCAATTACCAAAATGGGGGAGATTGAAAGTACATGTTGTCCCCATGTGTGGTTTTGGTAATTAATGACAATCCTTATGGACTAATGTTTGCATTAGGAAATACATTTGAAGGTTAGTCCCATTGGAATGTGATTGAAGAATAATGGAAGACAACTCCTTTGAATCAACAATTACATTGAGATGATCAAAATGAAGTTCGTTGGAGTATCTGAAGGGTTGCCATGCTTAGAGCTATGGTTTGAGACATAATGGATCAAGATCTTAAAAGGATGATTTGAATGATGAACTCTAGGAGTGGCTCAAAGATATGATCATAATGGACTCATGTGTTGAGTCATGATTGATCAAGTATTCAAGCAAGCTATTCAAGTGAAGAATTCAATATACCCTTCAAGACGTCAAGATTAAACATGGAGTAGAGATATAGGTTGACCAAGATGAAGCTCAAAGATCGAACTCTAAATGGTTAACACACGAGCGCAAATGATGCACCACATAGGATCTTGTGGTATGATAAGGAATTATCAATTGCACTCTGTGTACTAACCCATACTATGTGTTGTCTATGTTTTTGAGGGTTAGGTGATTCTCATGGGCTCGCATGGAGAAAGAGATTTCAAGTGTCTATGAGAGGATGGCATCAAGTGTTGGTGATCATGGTTGACAAGGCCAAGTTCAAGATAACCATCCCAAAGGATTACATGCTTGAAGCTTGTGGATGATCACATGATGGACAGGTGAAGATGAATACAAAGCAAAGCTTCCCCACATTGTGTATGCGGGAGAGACTTGAAGACTTCACCAATGTCTTGCCTTCATCTTGAGCCAAGAAGAAACATCAACATCAAGCTCAAGTGAACGGATCGTGTCAAAGGTATTAGTTCCTTTGACGTTAGTGTTGGGGAGTGATGACCACCAAAGAAACATATACACTCAAGAATGGATTCTTGATAGCTATGTAGTGTAGCTATTTTTATGATTCTTGAGTTATAGGGATCCCGCACTATTAAGAGGGGATCAAAGGGGTTTGTGATGGATTTGCTCAAGTCAACATCTTCTATACACAATTCCACTCATATCCTATATACCAAAGAAAAGCCAAAGCCAAATAGTTTCCCAAAATATATGATCTAACCTTTGCATAATTTGAACCCTCCATTTTGGTTTATTTTAGGTGGTTCTCTATCCGAGGACTTGGAGCTTTTCCACAGCTTCAAAACGAGCCCAAGATCATCAAAATCGGAGTCCGGATGTGAAAGTTATGCATGTTTTAGTTTTGGGGTTCCTGCTGTTATTTTGGCCGGACGTCCGGTAATGTCCGGAAATTCGGTGCGCCAATCCAGAATCAAACGGACGGAAATCCGGTAAGTTCCGGACGTCCGGTCTTCGGACGTCCGGAAAATGTCGGACATCCGTCAAACCTGTTTCGCAAATATCCTGATACATTCGGCTGATGGCGTGCTACAGCCGTCAGACGTCCGGTGTTCCACCGGACGTCCGGTGCCTGTTTTGCCACCAGACGTCCGGTAATCCACCGGACGTCCGACACTTTCCTGAGCAGAATTCCCCCCCAACGGCCAGATTTGTGCCCATACTATAAATATCCCTTCAGCACTTCGTGGAGGGGCTGAACAACACAACTATCTTGACCCACACTTGAAGAAAAGCTCCCTCTCCTTTCTCCTACCTTAAATCTTAGATCCCGGAGAGATTTGTGAGAGTTCTTGAGAGAGATTCCACTCAAGTGAAGATCCACTCCCTCTCGCTCTCTTGACCAAATGAATTCGTGATTTGAGCAAGTCTTGAGCATTTCCCCCTTGATCTTGTTACTCTTGGAGGTTGGAGACTCCTAGGCGGTACGAGTGCTTCGGTGAGGAATCAACTTGTGATTTGTCCCTCGAAAAGTTTGTGAAGGTTTGGAGGCCACCTCAAGGTCTACCACTAGTGGTTGGGAATCGCCTTCGTGGTGATATCTCAAGGAGAATAGGGTGAGCCTTCGTGGCGTTGGTGTGCCTTCGTGGTTACATCCACCTCTCTAACGGTGACTAGCCTCCCTCCAAGGAAGTGAACATCGGGATACATCATTGTCTCAGTGACTTCGGTTATCCCTAACCCTAACTCCGTACTTGTGGTTTACCTTGGTCACTTGACCGCGCATTCACTATTCTTGTTGTCCTCATTATATTGTGTTGGTTACCATATCGTAGAGATTATTTAGGCCAACACTTTATAGTCCGCAATTCATACTTCCTACTATTGTTCTATCTCATGTTTAGTGTGAATTGCTAGCTTATAACATATGTTGTGTAAGCTTGTAGTGCTTACTTGAGTTTGCTTGTATCATTCAATTCCATATATTATGATACAATTTGTGTAAGCTTGTATTGCCTACTTGTGGGTGTGTGTATTATTCATTTCCATATCTTGTGATATACATTGAGTAAGTTTGTGTAACTTACTTGTGCTTACTCATATCCTCGTTGTTCTCATCTTGTTTATGCTAAGTTGTTGGTGCACTTAGTGAGCCTAGTATATTTAGGATTTCTGCTTGAAAAGTATTCGCTTAGTTTATTTCCGCATTAGGATATAGCCAAATCCGTAAAAGATTTTAAAACGCCTATTCACCCCCCTCTAGGCGACATCGTGGTCCTTTCACTGGAGCTAGTTCTATTTCACCCTATGTTATAGCTATTACATGAGGAATCGCATCCGACATAATTATCCATCACTGATCCAATGCCTACGAGCTTTTCACATATTGTACTTTGCTTATTTACTTTTCTGTTGCTACCGTTACAATTACTACAAACTGCTATCTTTACTTTTGCCACTGTTACCATTACTATCATACTACATTGCTACTAAATAATTTGCTGCAGATACTAAGTTATTCGGGTGTGGTTGAATTGACAACTCAGCTACTAATACTTGAGAATATTCTTTGACTCCCCTTGTGTCGAATCGATAAATTTGGGTTGAATACTCTACCCTCGAAAGCTGTTGCGATCCCCTACACTTATGGGTTATCAAGACTAATTTCTGGTGCCATTGCCGGGGAGCATAACTCTATTCTTTGAGTCACTTGGGATTTATATCTGTTGATCACTATGAGGAATTTGAAAGACGAAAGAACCAAGATTTTTCCCTCAACTACGAGGGGAGGTAAAGAACTGCCATCTAGCTCGGCACTAGATTCTCCTTCTGTTTTGAGTAAGCTTGCGACACCTAAACCTGCTACTGCTTTGAATTCTGATATGTCGCATGTTATTGATGATGCCACTTCTGCTATGCATGATACTTATGATGAAACTACTTCTGTGTGTGATACTACTTTGCCATTAGGTGAATTTCTTGATGAACAACTTGCTAGGGTTAGAGAGAATGAAATTATTGAAGATGCTATTATTGATGATAGTGATGATGAAAGTTATCCCCCCGATTATGAATTACCTATTGTTCCTGAGGGTTATGTTATGAATGAAGAATCTTCTAGAGGTATTTTTGCTTGCAAAGTTAGATATGATCTTAAGAAGTTATTAGCTAAGTGGAAGCACCAATCTCTTAATGCTAGAATGAAACCTGAACCTGCTTTTGCTACTTGACCTATCTGTGTTCCTGATAAGGATTATGAATTCTCTGTTGATCCTGAGATTATTACTTTAGTTGAATCTGATCCTTTTTATGGCCTTGAATCTAAAACTATTGTGGCACATCTTACCAAGTTAAATGATATAGCCACCCTGTTTACTAATGATGAGAAGTCGCGCTATTATTATATCCTTAAGATATTTCCGTTCTCATTAAAGGGTGACACTAAGACTTGGTTTAATTCTCTTGTTCCTGGTTGTGTGCGTAGTCCCCAGGATATGATTTATTACTTCTCTGCTAAATATTTCCCTGCTCATAAGAAACAAGCTGCCTTGCGGGAAATATAAAATTTTGTGCAAATCAAAGAAGAGAGTCTCCCACAAGCTTGGGGGAGGCTTCTCCGATTACTTAATGCTTTGCCTGATCATCCTCTTAAGAAAAATGAAATACTTGATATCTTTTATAATGGACTAACCGATGTTCCAAGGATTACTTAGATAGTTGTGCTGGTTGTGTTTTCAAGGAAAGAATAGTTGACCAAGCTGAATTGCTATTGAATAATATGTTGACTAATGAAAATAATTGGACTCTTCCTGAGCCAATTCCTGAGGCAATTCCTGAACCAATTGAGCCAACTCCTGAGCCTATTCCTGAACCAACTCCGAAGAAGAGAGGTGTTCTATTTCTCAGTCCTGAAGATATGCAAGAGGCAAAGAAATCAATGAAAGAAAAAGGTATTAAAGCTGAAGATGTTAAGAATTTACCTCCTATTGAAGAAATACATGGTCTTAATATACCGCCTGTCAAAGAAACACATTGTCTTGATAACCCGGCACAGGTAGTAAAGGTAAATTCTCTCTAGATATGATAAAGTTGAAATTCCTTCTACTAAATTTCATAGCCCATGCTTAGATGAATTTGATGACTTTATGGCTAGCCAGGAAAGTTTTAATGCTTATGTTGGTAGAGAATTAAAGAATAATGCTTTCGAAATAGGACGCTTGAGTGATTATATGGCTAGAGTTAAAGATGAACTTAAACTCATTAGCAAATATGCTTCTATGGTTACCACTCAAGCTGAGCAAGTACTTAAAGCTCAAAGTGATTTGCTCGATGAATTAAATAATAAACACGATTTTGCCGTTAGAGTGGCTACTAGAACTGGTAGAATGACTCAGGAACATTTGTATCCTAAAGGCCACCCTAAGAGAATCGAGCAGGATTGTCAGAGAAATAATTTAGAGGCACCTAGTTCTTCCAAAAAGAAGAAAAATAAAAATAATAGGACTTTGCATGCTTCTAGTGAACCTATTGTAGACACACCTGAGAATCCCAATGATATTTCTATTTCTGATGCTGAAACACAATCAGGTGATGAACATGAACCTAGTGATAATGTTAATGATAATGTTCATATTGAAGCTCAACCTAGCAATAACAATTATGCTTACGTGTGTGTTTAACTGATATGCTTAAAGTAAACCCTTATGCTAAATACATGAAGGATATCATTACAAATAAAAGAAAGATACCGGAAGCTGAAATTTCCACCATGCTTGCTAATTACACTTTTAAGTGTGGAATACCAAAGAAACTTGGAGATCCAGGGGTACCAACTATACCATGCTCCATTAAAAGAAATTATGTTAGAACTGCTTTATGTGATCTTGGAGTTGGTGTTAGTGTCATGCCTCTCTCTTTATATCATAGACTTGAATTGAATAAGTTGACACCTACTGTATCTTTGCAAATGGCTGATAAATCAACTGCTATACCTGTCGGTATTTGTGAGGATGTGCCTATTGTGGTTGCAAATGTCACTATCTTAACGGACTTTGTTATTCTTGATATTCCCGAGGACGATAGTATGTCGATTATCCTTGGTAGACCCTTTTTGAATACTGCAGGGGCTGTTATTGATTGCAACAAGGGCAATGTCACTTTTCATGTTAATGGTAATGAGCATATGGTACACTTTCTGAGGAAACAACCTCAAGTCCATAGCATCAATTCTATTGGAAAAAGTCCAACTATCATAATTGGAGGTTTTGAATTTCCTCTTCCTACTGTCAAGAAAAAATATGATATTCTTATTGTTGGGTATGTACATATCGCCGTTGAGGTAACTTAGTGTTATTCAAAATTTCTCCAGTTCCGTGTTATTCGGAATGAGTTTGTTAACAAGACTTGACCAAACTTGTTAGTGGATTCATTTTGATGATCATGAGATGGATGAAACTAGAAGGCACAACCTTCTGTACCCTCCTTTTACTTTATGTTATTTATAATAAATAAAGCAAAAATAGTATTATCCGTCTTTTATGAATTATCCGTGCAATAAAAAATATCCCAAAAATAAAAGTGCAATAAAAATATCCCAGTTTTCTGAATTATCCATGCAATAAAAAATATCCCAAAAATAAAAGTGCTCCAAATGCCTTGCAAATTTAGTATGATTTTTTATGGAATTTTGAGGATTTTAGGCACTGAAAACACTGCAGGGGGGCAAGCACCTGGCCACGAGGGTGGAGGGCGTGCCCACACCCCTAGACGCGCCCCCTGTCTCGTGGGCCCATGATGCCCCCCCTCCTCTTATTCCTGCACCCACACACTCCATCTTCTTCCCAAAAAAATCCCCATCTAGCTCAAGCACGAGTTCTAGCTCATTTTGCTGCGATTTTCGATCTCCTTGCTCAAAGCTCCATTCACAAAACTGCTTTGGGAGATTGTTGCTTGGTATGTGACTCCTCCATTGGTCCAATTAGTTTTTGTTCTAGTGCTTTATTCGTTGCAATTTTTTGCTGCACAGGTGACCCCGTTCTTGATCTTGCATGTTAAATTTATGAGGTCCCAAGCAATTCTAATGCATGATATAGGCTCTAGGCACTTGTAGGAGTAGTTGCTACCAATCTTGTTTAGTTATATTCTCTTTTATTTTGAAGTTACTAAAAATTTCAGAAATTTTCAGAAAATGTTAAGGAGATTTTTGAGGGGCTCTTCTAGCCAAGGCTCCCAGGAAAAACAAGCTAAAGAGAAGGAAAAGGCCAAGTATAATCTTCCTCGTGTAGCGGAAGTACGGCCGTGTGAATGGCACTGTGATGATTTCTTGAGAGAAGCTGGGATTTATGAAGTCTTTTATTCTTTGGTTCAAAATGCAGGCCTCACCGACTTCCTCCACGACCGGATCGATCAGTATCTCTTACTCACCAATACTTTCGTGCAAAACTTTTATTACTATCCTAAGAAGTCACCGCCTTCAGTATCATTTCATTTATATGATGGATTCAAAGAAATGTATTTACGTAATTTTTGCACGGTATGTAGAATACTCTTTGAGGGCAAGTTAGATGAACCACATCGTAAAGATGTGGATGGCTTTGTTAACACCATTACTGTAGGGGATCCAAAGAAGAGTTCCGATGCGAGAATCTCTAGCATACACTTTCCTGTTTTACGTTACTTTGCCTTATTTGCTAGTCGATGCTTAACTGGTCCTGGAAATAGTGGAAACTTTAGTGTACCTAATATTATTATTCTTTTCCATGCCTTGTTTGGTGATAATAGTTTTAGTATGGGTGCCGTCATTGCTAAACGGCTAAGCTGAACCGTACAAAAGGCCCCATCTTTGGAGGTATCTATGCTGCACGTCTTGCTAAACATTTTGAGATACCTATTAGGCACCATGAGAAAGAGGAGACAATATTGCCTCCTTACCTTTTAGATTACAGGAGCATGGTAGCACATGAGTTTATTATTCACAATGATGATAAGATGCTCCTGTATAACTTGAGATTTAATAAGAAACACAATGAGACTATTATCCTGCCTGCACCTCTGTTGTTTGATTTGACTACAGTTAATTATCTTGTCACGCCGGAAGTGGTGTACGCTCATCGAGGCCAAGCATCCACTCCAGAGACTAAGCCGGAACCTTCACTAGACCCTTATCGTTCATCATCTTACCAGTGGGATCCGGAGGAGACGGCCAGCCAGTGGTATCCTGATTACACCCCCTAGTACACCGGGGAAAGTAGCTACGGTCCTTGGCAATAAGCCAACTTAGGCCAAAAGCCTAAGCTTGGGGGAGTAATTATTT
Organism: Triticum aestivum; assembly: GCF_018294505.1. Taxonomy (NCBI): domain Eukaryota; kingdom Viridiplantae; phylum Streptophyta; class Magnoliopsida; order Poales; family Poaceae; genus Triticum; species Triticum aestivum. Next base: position 357,963,848 of record NC_057813.1, on the reverse strand, counting down.
CTCATCGACTTTACATTCATGTTCACACAGTATTCTAGTTGTCAGTGCTCATACTCTTTCATTGTATTATCCATGCTAGTTTAATTTCTTTTTCTAGCTTTCTTCTTGTGTGTTTGATAAACCTTAAGAAAAACCAAAAAAATTAGTTAGATTAATTTCCATGCTTGTAGTAGAAATTGAAATGAAACCCCAAAAAGATTTCTCGTTCTTCTTCTTGCTTGCTGGGAGCTTTCCCGTGTAAATAGTTTTATTTTCTTTTCTTTCCTTTGGGGGTCGAGAGTAGAAGACCATATTGAAAATGTTTAATGGCTCTCATATGCATGATTGTTTATTTAACTTAGAGCCCATATTACTTTGTCTTCTCTCTTGAGTTGAATGCTTGCAGATTCCAGCTTAGTCAAATGCACGTGCACTATTATTATTATACACATCGTTCGGTCGTGCAAGTGAAAGGCAATAATGATGATATATGATGGACTGATTGAGATGAGAAAAGCTGGTATGAACTCGACCTCTCTTGTTTTTATAAATATGATGAGTTCATAGTTCCTGATTTAGCTTATTATGAAGTAAACATATTTGCAATGACATTTAGAGATTATAGTTGCTTGTGCCATGCTTGATTAGCTATGAGTTATAATGGTTTACCTTGCGTGCCAACATGCTATTAAAATGATTATGATGTGGTATGATGGGATGGTATCCTCCTTTGAATGAATTGAGTGACTCGACTTGGCACATGTTCACGCATGTAGTTGAAACACATCAACATAGCCTTCACGATATTTATGTTCATGATAGATTATATCCTACTCATGCTTGTACTCAGTGTAAATTAATTTTAATGCATGTTCATGACTGATGTCGCTCTCTCAGTTGGTCGCTTCCCAGTCTTTTGCTAGCCTTCACCTGTACTAAGCGGGAATACTGCTTGTGCATCCAAACTCCTTAAACCCCAAAGTTATTCCATATGAGTCCACCATACCTTCCTATATGTGGTATCTACCTGCCGTTCCAAGTAAATTTGCATGTGCCAAACTCCAAACCTTCAAATGAAATTCTGTTTTGTATGCTCGAGCAACTCATGTTTCAACTAGGGCTGCCTATATCTTCCATGCTAGGTGGGTTATTCTCAAGAGGAGTGGACTCCGCTCCTCATTCATGAGAAAATGGCTGGTAACCGGGATGCCCAGTCCCATGATCAAAAAGATCAAAGCAAATCAAAATAATTAAACAAAACTCCCCCAGGGCTGTTGTTAGTTGGAGGCACTCGTTGTTTCAAGCAAGCCATGGATTGATGCTTGTTGGTGGTGGGGGAGTATAAACCTTTACCATTCTATTTGGGAACCGCCTATAATGCATGTAGTATGGAAGATATCGCCATCTCATAGTTGTTGCATTGATAGTGAAAGTATGCCGCTCAAAATGTTATTCATCTCTATTTTAAAATCGAGATCTGGCACCTCTACAAATCCCTGCTTCCCTCTGCGAAGGGCCTATCTATTTACTTTTATGTTGAGTCATCACCTTCTTATTAAAAAGCACCCACTGGATAGCACACTGTCATTTGCATTCATTACTATCAGTTTATATTGGGTATGACTTGACTGGATCTCTTTTACCATGAATTACAATGTTTAGTCAGTCCTTGATCTTTAAAGGTCCTCTGCATTTATGTTTTGCGGTCTCAGAAAGGGCTAGCGAGATACCATCTTGTTATATCATATTATGATTGTTTTGAGAAAGTGTTGTCATCCGAGTTTTATTATTATTGCTCGCTAGCTGATTATGCCATTGATATGAGTAAATGTGAGACCTAAGTGTTATTGTGAGTATGGTTAGTTCATAATCCTTGCTGAAAACTTGAATGCTGGCTTTACATATTTACAACAACAAGAGCATATAGAGTTTGTAAATGTTTTTCTTTATCACTTTCAGTTTATCAACTGAATTGCTTGAGCACAAGCAAAGGTTTAAGCTTGGGGGAGTTGATACGTCTCCAACGTATCAACTTTTCCAAACACTTTTGCCCTTGTTTTGGACTCTAACTTGCATGATTTGAATGAAACTAACCCGGACTGACGCTGTTTTCAGCAGAACTGCCATGGTGTTGTTTATTATGCAGAAAACAAAAGTTCTCGGAATGACCTGAAAATCCACAGAGCTAACTTTTGGAAAATATAATAAATACTCGCGAAAGAATCAAGGCCAGGGGGCCCACACCCTGTCCATGAGGGTGCGGGGCGCGCACTCCCCCCTGGGCGCGCCCCCTGTCTCGTGGGCCCCCTGATGCTCCACCGACCTCAACTCCAACTCCATATATTCTGTTTCAAGGAGAAAAAAATCAGAGAGAAAGTTTCATCACGTTTTACAATACGGAGCCGCCGCCAAGCCCTAATCTCTCTCGGGAGGGCTGATCTGGAGTCCGTTCCGGGCTATGGAGAGGGGGATTCGTTGCCGTCGTCTTCATCAACCATCCTCCATCACCAATTTCATGATGCTCACCATCGTGCATGAGTAATTCCATCGTAGGCTTGCTGGACGATGATGGGTTGGATGAGATTTACCATGTAATCAAGTTAGTTTTGTTAGGGTTTGATCCCTAGTATCCACTATGTTCTGAGATTGATGTTGCTATGACTTTGCTATGCTTAATGCTTGTCACTAGGGCCCGAGTGCCATGATTTCATATATGAACCTCTTATGTTTTCATGAATATATGTGAGTTCTTGATCCTATCTTGCAAGTCTATAGTCACCTATTATGTGTTATGGTCCAACAACCCCGAAGTGACAATAATCGGGATAATTCTCGGTGATGACCATAGTTTGAGGAGTTCATGTATTCACTATGTGTTAATGCTTTGGTCCGGTACTCTATTAAAAGGAGGCCTTAATATCCCTTAGTTTCCGTTAGGACCCCGCTGCCACGGGAGGGCAGGACAAAAGATGTCATGCAAGTTCTTTTCTGTAAGCACGTATGACTATATTCAGAATACGTGCCTACATTACATTGATGAACTAGAGCTAGTTCTGTGTCACCTATGTTATAGCTATTACATGAGGAATCGCATCCGACATAATTATCCATCACTAATCCAATGCCTATGAGCTTTTCACATATTGTGCTTTGCTTATTTACTTTTCCGTTGCTACCATTACAATTACTACAAACTGCTATCTTTACTTTTTTCCATTGTTACCATTACTATCATACTACTTTGCTACTAAATATTGTGCTGCAGATACTAAGCTATACAGGTGTGGTTGAATTGACAACTCAACTGCTAATACTTGAGAATTTTCTTTGACTCCCCTTGTGTCGAATCAATAAATTTGGGTTGAATACTCTACCCTCGAAAGTTGTTGCGATCCCCTACACTTGTGGGTTATCAGCGGCGGCGGCGAAGGATCTGGAAGGGAGGAGGTGAGCTCTCTCCATCGGGCGAGACAGCGAGGAGACGGCGGATCTGGAAGGGGATCGATGGATGGATGTGGAAACTGGAAAGAAAGGAGGCGAGGGGTGGATGCAAAATGACCATCTAGGGTTTCAAAGTTGGCATGGAAGGGTTGAGGACGGCCGTTGGATCCGCGAGCATCGGACGGTGTTTGATGCACAATCCGCGTGATACGTCCACGGACCAATCAGAATGTACTACGACGTTATGACCATCTAAATTGGTCGTAGTTGACTAAAAATAGTTTTTTGAGTGTCCAAAATGAGTTTTTTTTGTGAACGACCTACCATATATTTGTTGCAAAATTGGACCAAATAAATTTTCTAAAATACTAAGCCATATTTAATGCATAAATGACCAAATAGTTGGGTGTCAAAAGCTTTTATCCACCTCTCGTGAAAAAGACAAATTTCTACTAATTCAGCTGGAAGCGGGTCAAATTTGAACTGCGGCTGCCACATTGTTTGCTATTTATTTTTCCCAAAAATCATTTATAGGTGCAAAAGTATCTATTTTATTAGAGAAACACCAAATGTTTTCCAAGATTCAACCACTAGTTAGGAACGGTCATGCCCGCCGTTTTGACCGCATTTTGAAACGGTCATGAAAAATTCAAAAAAAAATGGAAAACCCTCGCGTTGTGTCATCATATGTGGTCAAGTTACCAGGAAAATAATAAACTTCTAAATACGATAATTATTTTAAAAAGGTGTTCTCAGAAACGAGCTATCGTGTGTGGAGATCAATGGCTTTCAAGCCAGATGATCAATCTTATGGCCACATTCATGGCATAGTTTGTTCAAATGATCTCATATTGTGCACAAGGGTGCATATTGGAATGACAAAAAATGTTGAATAAGGAAGCTTTCATTTTCTTTGCACGAAAAAATCATTTTCCATTTGTTGAGTGCCCACAATGAGGTTTTTTTTTGTGAAGAACCTACCAAATAATTGTTGCAAAATTGGACCAAATCAATTTTCTAAAATACTGGGGCATATTTAATGCATAATTGACCACATAGTTGGGTGTCAAATGCTTTTATCCACCTCTCGTGAAAAAGACAAATTTCTGCCGATTCAGCTAGAAGCGGGTCAAATTTGAACTGCGGCTGCCTCATAGTTTGCTATTTATTTTTCTCAGAAATCATCTCTAGGTATAAAAGTATCTATTTAATCAAAGAAACACCAAAAGTTTTCCATGATTCAACCACTAGCTAGGAATGGTCATGCACGTCGTTTTGACCGCATTTTGAAACGGGCATGAAAAATTCAAAAAAAATTCAAAAAAATGGAAAACCTTCGCATTGTGTCATTATATGTGGTCAAGTTACCAGGAAAAATAATAAAGTTGTAATACGATAATTATATTAAAAAGGTGTTCTTAGAAACGAGCTATCATGTGTGGAGATCAATGGCTTTCAAGCCAGATGATCAATCTTATGGCCACATTCATGGCATAGTTTGTTCACATGATCTCATATTATGCACAAGGGTGCATATTGGAATGGCAAACAATGTTGCCTAAGGAAATTTTCACTTTCTTTGGACGGAAAAATCATTTTCTATTTTTTGAGTGCCCAGAATGAGGTTTTTTTTGTGAAGAACCTACCAAATAATTGTTGCAAAATTGAACCAAATCAATTTTATAAAATATTAGGCATATTTAATGCACAATTGACCAAATGGTTGGGTGTCAAAAGCTTTGATCCACCTCTCGTGAAAAAGACAAATTTCTGCCGATTCAGCAGAAAACGGGTCAAATTTGAACTGCAGTTGCCTTATAGTTTGCTCTTTATTTTTTTCAAAAATCATTTCTAGGTACATAAGTATGTATTTAATTGGAGAAACACCAAAAGAATTCCAAGATTCAACCACTAGCATGGAACGGTCATGCCCGCTGTTTTGACCGCATTTTGAAACGGGCATAAAAAATTAAAAAAATCAAAAAAATTGGAAAAGCTTCGCCTTGTGTCATTATATGTGACCAAGATACCAACAAAAATTATAAACTTGTAATATCGCGATTATTTTAAAGAAGTGTTGTCGGAAACAAGCTATCAAGTATGAAGATGCATGGCTTTCAACCCAAATGCTCAATCTTATGGCCACATTCATGGCATAGTTTGTTCAAATGATCTCATATTGTGCACGAGGGTGCATATTGGAATGACAAACAACATTGCCTAAGGAAGTTTTCATTTTCTTTCGACGAAAATTCCATTTTCCATTTTTCGAGTGCCCAAAATGAGTTTTGTTGTGAAGGACCTACCATATATTTGTTGCAAAATTGTACCAAATCAATTTTCTAAAATACTAGGACATATTTAATGCACAATTGACCAAATGGTTGGGTGTAAAAAGTTTAGATCCACGTCTCGTGAAAAAGACAAATTTTCGCTGATTCAGCTAGAAGCGGGTCAAATTGAACTGTAGCTACCTCGTAGTTTGCTCTTTATTCTTTCCAAAAACAATTTCTAGGTACATAAGTATCTATTTCATCAGAGAAACATCAGTTTTTGTCCAAGATTCAACATCTAGCTAGGAACGGTCATTCCTGCCGTTTTGACCGCATTTTGAAACGGGCATAAAAAATTCAAAAAAATAAATGAAATTAGCAAAGCTTCGCACTGTATCATTATATGTGACCAAGTTACCAGGAAAAATAATAAACTTGTAATACGGCAATTATTTTAAAAAAGTGTTCTCAGAAACGAGCTATCAAGTGTGAAGATGCATGACTTTCAACCCAAATGCTCAATCTTATGGCCACATTCATGGCATAGTTTGTTCAAATGATCTTATATTGTGCATAAGGGTGCACCTTGGTATGGAGAACAATGTTGCCTAAGGAAGTTTTCATTACCTTTGGACGAAAAATTCATTTCCCATTTTCTGAGTGCCCAAAATGAGTTTCTAAAATTGGACCAAATCAGTTTCTAAAATAATAGGACATATTTAATGCATAATTGGCAAAATGGTTGGGTGTCAAAAGTTTTGATCCACCTCTCGTGAAAAAGACAATTTTCCACCGATTCAATTGGAAGCGGGTCAAATTTGAACTGCAGCTGCCTTATAGTTTGCTAGTTATTTTTTGCAAAAATCATTTCTAGTTACATAATTACCTATTTAATCAGAAATACATGGTTTGGTGGCGATACGTGGAGGTTTGGATGGTGGGCGAGCGCCCCAACTCTAGAGCGCGTAAACTCGCATGCCGGCCGCGTGGTCACCACGTGACCATGGCGTTGCCATGCGTTCTGGGCGGCCTACGCATGTCTAGTGTGTTGGGCACTCCCCAGGTAGGTGCTAGGAATAAAATTACAACATAAGATTCTCACGAGGAGACTGATCTATGCGCAAACATGAATTGGCAGCCAAGTGTTTGATTAGCGGTATGGGAAATGCACAGGGCTAATGGGCGTGAGTTTTCGCTAAGGATGATCAGTTACTAAGAAGACTGTCTTCACCAATTTTCAGCTTAAAAGGAGGAGCCTAGGTGGTACTTTCTTTGCAAAGTACCACACTGGACATAAATACGAATGTTGAAGCTGGGCTCAGTATAATGAATGGATTGAGCTCAAATTTGGTGGAGGATGGTTATTTGGGCATAGGAAAGCACTATAGAAAATGGATACCATTTGGACATGCCAAAGTGGTACTTCCTTCACAATGCTCTTCTCTGGACAGAAACTTCGGAAAATTAGTAAGAGAAATTGGCTAAATGAAATGAGCTCAAATTTGGTGTAGGTAAGTTACATAGGCATATAGAATATGTGGCAAAAATTCAACTCATTAGGATATACATAGCTAGTACTTCTTTCAGAAAGGTTCCAGGTGGACAAAAACTTTGGAAATTTACCGAGCAAGATTTACTGGGCAAATGTAACTGAATTTTGTCATGAGGCAATTATTTGGATAGGAAAGAGTGCCCAAAAATTTTGAGGGCAACCAAGAATATATAAATAGCACTTCCTTCACAATGCTCTTCTCTGGACAGAAAGTTTGGAAAATTAGTGAGAGAAATTGGCTAAATGAACTGAGCTCAAATTTGGTGTAGGTAAGTTACATAGGCATATAGAATATGTGGCAAAAATTCAACTCATTAGGATATGCATTGCTAGTACTTCTTTCACAAAGGTTCTAGGTGGACAAAAATTTGGAAATTTGCCAAGGAAGATTTACTGGGCAAATGGAGCTAAATTTTGTCATGATGCAATGATTTGGATAGGAAATAGTGCCCAAAAAGTTTGAGGGCAATCAAGAATATATAAATAGCACTTCCTTCACAAAGTGTTGTTCCGAACAGAATAGGAAAATGAATATTATTGAATTATTTTTGAACTAGGCAAGGAAGGTTTTTTACATATTTGACAAAGATATGACCAAAAGAATTTATGAGATTTTTTTAGGAATTTTGGGAATTGCAGAAATATAGGTTGCTTCACAACCTAGGGCAAAAATTGACACATGGACATGACACATAGGCAAAACTGGTGAGGTGGCACCTACTCATAGCAACCCACCACAATTTACAAGGTTATGACATCCTATATTGGTCGTGATCAGCTAGAAATAAGGCAGTGGACCAGTGCTATCTACTTTATGACCATTTCATGTAAGGAAATTACGACCTTTCTAACCAAAATGGTTGATACACTTCAAGGTTTGGAGCCCCATGAATAGCTTTTGACCAATTGGTCTGAAATGGTCATAGATTTATGACCAATTCTTCAAGGGTCACTGATATAAGGTCATAAGTTGACATATTTCTTGTAGTGAAGCCCTCCCAATGAACACGACGACGCATTTCATTCTGACCCAACCAGTTCGTTCCCCATGAACACGACGACGACGCAGTTTCCCCGTTCTGACCCAACCATGTACACGAGCCCTAGACATACGTATGCGTGAGTAGGTGTTCGAGACCCCTCCCGTATGTACGTATGTGGCCGTATTCACTTTCTTGCACCCTGGCTGTTGTACGTACGTGTATATGCTACGTGCGCGCCTCTACTACGACACGTGCATGACTCTACATCGACCAGTATGTACGTACACGTTCGTGACCAGAATGACAATGCTATGTACGCTTCGACCAGGTGGGTCCCGACTATGAGACACTTCCTTGCGTGCGAAGATGTAGCTGGTGGGTCCCAGCAGTCTGGGGGCGAATCATTTTTTTCCGTAATATGGACACACTTCCTTGCGTGTGAAGATGTAGCTGGTGGGTCCCAGCAGTCAGGGGGAAACGTATTTTTTGCGAAATATAGTGGCCCGTCCGGTGGGTCCCTATTGTTAGGTGGAGGAATACTTATTTTGCGCGTAATAAGGAGCCAATTCCTTGTGGCTGCCATGGACCCAGCTGTAAGCCTATCAACGTATAGTACTCTTCCGATGGAAGTCGTTCCTTGACCACGTTGACCACGCTACTTCAAGAGCACCATGGCGGTGGACGACGGCGATGACTGGGAAGGGGACAACATGGAGCCGGGGAAGACGCGGCAGTGGATGCCCACGCATAGAGGAGTACGAGGGTTTACTGGTTCGGCTGCGGTGTGAGGCTGCCGTCGCTGCAGAATAACAGGGGGTGTGAGTGAGTAGCGGGATGGCCTGGCCAGCGGTGGGAGTAGTAGGGGGTGGTGAGGTCTCCACGGCATCACAGCCGGCCACGGGAGGCAGGAGCACGCGTCACGACCGGTGCTGGTTTGGGTGGCTGGAGCAAGAAGACCAGAGGTTGAAGAAGCACTACGGCTGTTGGATGGACATCGTACGGTCACTGGAGCTAGAAGCGTTCATATATTGACTAAGTTGACAAAGCCCTCCATTCCTGTCAACTTAGTAGGCCCACAAGTCAGCCTCCCACTATGGTGGGTCCCAGCTGGCAGGGGGTATTCATTTTTTTGTGCGCAATAAGGAGGCACTTCCTTGCGTGCGAAGATATAGCTAGCGGGTCCGACCTGTCAGCGGGGGGAATGTTTTTTTTGTGAAATACAGAGGCCCTTCCGGTGAGTCCCAGATGTCAGGTGGAGGAATCATTATTTTGCGCGTAGTAAGGAGGCATTTCCTTATGTGCGGCCATGGACCCAGCAGTCAGTCTCTCCACGTACAGTCCACTTCCGATGGATGTGGTTCGTTGACCATGTTGACCACGCCACGCCGAGAGCACCAGGGCGGTGGACGATGGCGAGGCCTACGAAGGGAATGACACGGAGCCTGGGAAGACACGGCAGTGGCTGCCCACATGGTGGAGAGTACGAGGGTTGACTGGTTCGGCTGCCGTCGCCGGAAAATAACAGGAGGTGTGGGTGAGTAGAGGGATAGACAGGCCAGGGATGTGAGTATGGTGGGTCGTGAGGCCTGCCGGCAGCATAGCTGGCCACGAGAGGCGGGAGCAGGCGGTTCCACCGGCGCTGGTTTGGGCGGCTGGAGTAGGAAGATCAGAGACTGAAGAAGCACGATTGCCGTTAGAATGACATCTAACAGTCTGACACTGGTAGATTCGATTGTTGACTAAGTTTCTTTTTTGAGAAACCTTTTGTACGAATGAACTTAGTAGGCCCACAAGTCAGCCTCCAAATCAGTGGTAGACAACATAGAGCCCATTTGCTATTTTTCTAATAATCTGCAACCCATTTGCTAATTCTTAACTAATTTATTACAGCCCATTTTCTGCCCAGGACCACGGTCAAAAAGTTCAACCTTATTTTGCATATTTCGATGGAGTCCGAACTGTTGTAATCCCAAAATGATAAACATTTTTTTAAGAACTTATTGATTTGCCAAAAAAAATTGTTTTGTTTTTGTAAGCAAATAAGACGTGGGACAATTGAGTTGATTTAAGGGAAAACCAGTGGTAAAAATATCAGCGCTGGGAGGGAAAACAACAACAAAAATAAGGATGTAAATATGAAAAGGGAACTTTATGTATTTTCAGTATAATGATACATGTATATGAACTAGTAAAACTATAGGTAGTGATTAGAAAATGAATATAGGACATGCGTTTCAAGGGGAATATAAAACTGGGCTATGCGTTTGATTTAGTAAAAAAAAACTGCCTGCGGATGTTGTAAGACAAAATATAACTAAAGCTGGTGGGCCAGAGGCCAGTAGATACCTGCTGGATCTTTGTGCCCCATTGTCGTCATGGGTTGGGCCTATTAAAAACAAAACCAAGCCTAGGCAGTCTACAACCCAGTTGAAACTTGCTCGACCTGAAAAAACAATATACCTGCTCAATAAACGAGAGAATTCTGCAAGTACAGACTGATAACTGGGATGCAGCGGGGATATTGTTTTTTCATCGTGATAATAAGTGCATACAACTGTTTCAAAAAATTTGGAGAACTGGGAATTCGAACGGCAGGTGCTTATGCTACCCATCAAATAAAAATCAAGTGTCTAAAAATTCGTTTCGAAACAAATTATTCAATTTTATATCCACGTCGACCCTCGGCATGATGGTTGGAAGCAAATGTCAAGTTCATACCAAAAGATTGTTAACAACAATACCAACTTGCGAACAACAAGGTAATACAAGTACCAATACTAAACTAACTTATAATCTTTTTACTCTTGGCCCTAGTGTTCGTCTGGTAGAAAATCTTGCGGAGGACCAGCTCCCGCTCCTTCTCTTCCTCCAGGTCCCCGAGGTGGTACTGGTGCATCATCCAGTTGGTCCTCTGCTGGTCGAAGTTCTTGTTGGTGTGTAGCACCAGAACATTTTTGATGCCCGTCTGCCGGTCGTTGACCATCACCGGCAAGGTATTACAGGTCTTGTTCCACATCGCGTGCATGACGCACTCCGACTGTATCTTGCGACGCATCCACGTGCCCCTTTTGAACACCTTGGAATTGCGCTGGAAGAAATTCTTGCTTAGGGCACTCAGTGTGATACCTGCAGTATTGTCGAATACAGGTTTTAGTGTACGTAGTTGGCATTTTCATAACATCTTTGTCATGTTGCAGTCACTTGTTTCACTTTTTATTAACAGCCATATTGTAATTGCTTCACTAGGTCTGCATCTAAAAAGAAAAATAGAGCTATAAACAAAGGAATATGTTTGTGCAAGTAGACGGCCGATCGGTGTCTTACCTGGAAGTTTCTCAGGATGGGTGTAGCATATGTCGTGCTCGCTGTTGATGGTTGGTATGAACAAATCGATGAGGGGTGAGATCTCGTGCTGCATCACTCACTTTGGCCTCAAGGTGCTCGATCAGCTCCTAATCCGTGGGATCAAACCGGACTCTAGCCGGCAGCACTGGGCAATCCTTCTTGGACTTGCATTGGTTAATTCCAGTTATATTGTACTCAATGTATGATCAATCGACTGTTTTAAGTGAATGATGAAAGATTTCGACAGATAAGTGGTACTCCAAATCTGAAGTCCAAAATACCCAAACACACCGCCGGGATTCTTGTGTCACCTCACGTGCAGCGTGTTGTCACGTCAATTCAGTGTGTGGACATGATGAATAAATTGACCGACGTATACTAGTACTGCTACTATACTATTACCTCTGTTCCGAAATATAAGTTGTTGGGGGAGTTCAGTTTACACTCCCCCAACAACTTATATTTAGGAATGGAGGGAGTACTTACTAGTCATATTTAGTGTCACATTTTAACCATAGGTTTAACTAACAAGTACACACTTGAATATATATATGGCTTCTGCACAACATCTCCATCATCATTATCAGTACATCCTACGCAGGTGAGTTAGGATGCACTTGGTCCCAGAAAGGTATCTATCCTTCAAACCAGGGGAGTGCTTCGAACTAACAACAATACATAATATCCAACAAAAGAGGGTCGTGCTACAGCAGTAGAATACATGGCTCAGTCTAGATATCAGTACGAATCAAGTTGTGCATATTTGCTGTTGGCATGAACCACATCACTGCATGTCAGGTTTGCAAAAGCCATCCATCACATGGAAGCTTGATGCCTTTCACACACTGAAGATTATTTGTCGACAAGCTGTGTTGACGAATCTCTGGATATGGTGATTCATGAAACCAACGATATGATGTGTAAACACAGTCCCCCCTGGTGAATGGAAGTTGCATAACATGGTAATCATCGCCGGTGATATGATTGATGATTGGTTGGATGATCAGATAATTGAGCCCGAAAAACATGGAGTGGTTGCCGAGGCTGTAAACCCGCCTCCAGTTGAATACGCCTGGCCCAACGGAGCTGGGATCTTTCTCGAACATGAAGCAGCCATAGCCATCAATGTCACGAACGCCCTAGGAATTGTACTGCATGTGGTTTGATGTAATGGTTTGGTCAATTTAGTACGTGCGAATGAGCATCAAATGACCGCCATCAGCTGAACAAGAGATAAACCACCACCCATCGGCTGGTATGATTCCAGGTCTTGGAATCATGAAGGCCAGTGCATTTGCGTCTGCTGCAACAATTCAAATTGGAGACCAAAAGGACAAAAATAAACAATCATGTTTAGAGTATTTGTGGAATTAAGATTATTATAACAGTGACACATATCATAGATAGAGAATTCCAATGCCGTGGTCATAATCATACCCCAAGTTAAAAAAAATAAGCCAATGGCTTTAATATTCTAGCAATATGTCATGGTTCAAACATCATGTAACAATGAGAGGAAAACAGCTATGACAGAGCCTACTCATATTCTACCATAGCACTTACTACTGTTCTCGTATCAACTCTAAGCAATAACATGTGTTCTTATAAAAATCTTGGAAATGAGAGTAACATATAGAAGTCATGAGGTAATGCTCATAATATCTATTCTAATAATCATTAGGTGCCAATGTTCTCATATCAACTCTAACAATAACATGTGTGGTCATAAAAATCTAGGAAATGAGAGGAACATATAGCAATGATGTGGTTATAGACATACTATCTATTCTAAATTTGCAATAATGAACAGGCAGTGGTATTCATAATGTAAAGATGAGATGAGATAGAACAATTACACAACGATAGATTCCACCAGTATAGGCAGCCAATCTATGCATCGACTGCATAAACGATGCCATCATGCACTATAGCATCAGACAGAAGTGTTGCCTCAACATGATTCACGATGAGACATAACCATGTATGGCGACCAGATTCCAGATATACTAATCCCATGTTGAACAAGGCAATGAGCTTGTAATCCATGTAGTCTTCTGATGGTGTGGGCACTTAGCAGATTACAACTTTCAGCAAGCAGAGGTCGAGCCAAAAGCTTGACGCGTCTCATGCATAGTAGGCAGGAGTGTCTGGCGGCTGCGAGGCTCGATGGTGGCGGTATCCAACGATGGAAGGGTGATCTCTCGCTGGGTGTAGATATCCATGAGACGCCACGGAGTACCGGATTGGTGGAGGAGGACGATCCATTTGGCCTTCATGCCCGCCCAGTAGTGGTCGCGCATGAAGGACATGTGGACGGGTAGTGGTAGCATGTCGAGGGGCACCACGACAACCTCCGTAGGATCATCAAGTCGGTGTCTGGGCCACCTGCGAGGATTGGGCATCAGCAAGCAGGGTTTCTTCAAAAGAGCCGGCCGGTTGCAGACGAGTAGACAGTACAAAGACACTGAGCATGCGGCCAGATGGACAGTGCTGACTAGGTCCATACAATTACAGATCTGCTCCAAGAGAACAATAGGGAGGGAATTCCAATCGCGGCTCTGCATGTTAGTCGGTTCTGCCATTGGAGTTTTTGGTGCCTGCGAGCCAACGAGGAAGTGGATTCGAGCAGGCGTGCGAAGAAGCTTCTCCTCGTGTGGCCGAGCAGTGAGCGGGGGGGGGGGTATCGTACGCGCGAGCTACCAAGGAAGATGGCGCGGGCGGGCGAGCAGTGAGCGGGCGGAAATTGTGCGGCTGACGATGGGGAAGAGAGGAGGAAGAAGAAGAGAGGAGGAAGAAGAGTGAAAAATGGGGAAGAAAGTGCATTAAATCTCAATTCTACTAGTACTACTACCAGGATATACCATCCTTTGGAGTGTAAATAGTTACACCGATGACATGTGGGTCTACCTCATGAGGTCCCATATGTCAGTTAATGGAGGAGAGAGGTGCGTAGGCGTATTTGCGGAAGCGTGCTCTAACGGCAAACATGATGGCAGTACTGGGTAAGGCTGATTTAGTAACACCAACACGCTGGTTCAGCTTATTAATTAAGTGTCCCATCTGCTGCAGCATGTATTGTCACTTCACTGCGAAGACCAGTTGAATAGTTCTCTCTGACCGAGATGGGGAATAATGGATCGTGAAGACTTCCTATATACAATATCACTATGCCTCTACACTCACTTCACACATTTTGCTCCGTACATAGTCACTTGTTGAAATATCTAGAAAGACAAATACTCCATATTTGGGAACAAAGGGAGGCTTTTACTTCGTATTTGGGAACTGAGGGAGTATCACCATATGGAGGGAACAGAGGAAGCTTGAAATATGAACATGTCAATGGGAGGGAGTAAGCCTCATGCATGCATGCATGCATGCAACATGCAACACTCACACGTACACATGGACACACGCAACACTCACGCACCCATGTGGCACACATCACTCGACGCAACACACATGCTCACTCTCAAGTGCTCAAACTACTCCCTACATCCGTGAAAGACTGCACATTTAGAGATTTATACATTGACCAGGGCATAATTAATGCCCAAAAGTAGAAGACTTATGTGTGCATGCAACCATTGAGAGAAGAAGATTAAATGAAGGTTGTTGCATGCTGTAATTAAGGATAGACATGTAACCTATACCTAGAGCACAAGTTGGTGCATTAGTCAATCAATATCGATTTAGATTAAAGGCTAAATGCATTGGAAGTGTAGATGTACTGCACTCTTTATTTTTCAGCCGATGTACACTCTTTGTTGGAAGACCTAGAGAGTACACGTGCATGCACTCACATACACAGCCAGGGTGGTTCGCACGCAAGGGTTGGAATCCTATCGCGCTTGCATAAAGTTTTGTTTAACTGATTTCTTTGCTCTGCCAACTGATAGGTGGGACCCAGAAACCAGGTGACAATTTAACCAGTCAACAAAGTGCCACGTCGACTATGTGGCCGGTCAGTAGGGTGCAATACGGTGCTCTACGATGAGCTAGTGATCGTATAATCACCACAAAACTATATATAGTTACCGTAAAGAGCGTATTGTTACATATGTTGACCGCTAGTGTATTTTTCGCATTTCAAATTAAGCCATATTAACCTGAAAGGACGCGGTATCGACTAGTACTAGTACTGCTTTGATGTGTCCCGTTAACTCGCCGAACGAGGAGAAGCTTCCTTACTACGCCTCTCCCTCGCCCACGCGCGCGGTGGCTCATAGGACGTGGAGAGGGTTTTGACTATAGCACCCTCTTACTCTCCCTCTCCCTCGCCCTCACCCTCGCGGTGGACGTGCAGCAGTTCAATCGGTGTTAGATTGCCGGAAGCATATTGTATTGTAGTATCATTATTGTTGGACCTTCCGAAGAGGCGAAGAGCCAAGTGCAAGGTCCACACGAGTACGAACTGTTGAACCTCCTGAAGAGGCAAAGAGCCAAGCGCAAGGTTTTATAGGAGTTGTCGTCCTAGTAGGAGTATACTACAACTATAGCGAACGATGCTACTGTATGATACCGCCACGTCACCTATATCCAAAGTTGTGCCACCTTTTTTCTCAAAGAGCATGTTGGAGCCCGTGCAACAACCACACAAGTTGCACGTCACATACCACATTTACTATTAATAAATTCTAATGGACAAATGCCAGTATGCCACACAAGTTATTCTCCTATTCATGTGATAAATTTGTGCATGACTAGTCTACACATATTCACAGCGCCACTGTTCACAATTTACCATACTCCACTTACATGTTATAGATGGGCTACATGTCCTGTCGGTGTTCTGGGAATGGGGGTCCCCAGACCTGCCTGCCTGCTGCCTACAACGTGGCTCAACCTATGGCCCAGTACGGCCCGTCTTCATGAACCCAAGCTCAAGACCCTCGCGAGGGGCCAAGCCTCGCGGGGCGGATGACGCAAGGCCTCCTCAGGGGCGGCCTCGCCAAGGCTCGCAAGGAGGCGGAGAGATCAAGGCGAGGGGTACCTCTCGAGGTGCTCATGATGCAAGCCATGACGATCAAGACCAGGCGGGCGCCAGCCTGCACAGTGTTGTCGTCCTCTTTGGTGCAAAGGAGGCAAGCGCAGGCGCGGAGTACCAAGGCATCAGGCAAAGGTTTCCTTATCGGTGCAATGAGACCAAGACCAGCAGAGCGGCAGGATGGAGGTCACCGAGGAGCCCAAGACGGCGTCATCGCTAGTGCCTTTGGCAGGCGAAGACCACCTTTAGTCAGGATAGCTTGTACTAGTTGTCCCCTTACAAAATGGTCGTTGTTGGATCCCTTCCCGCTCAATATTTGGGAAGAGGACCAGGGCCTCTATAAATAGGGCTAGCCACCGTCGCAGAAGGGCATCCGAACCCGACCCATCTACACACCACCAAGCACAAGAACACCTCACCTCACGAGGTTGTTCTTCCTCTGTACTGTTCATCATCAGCCCAAGAGGCAATCCACCACACCACCCACTGTATTTGGGTATTACACCACAATGGTGGCCCGAACCAGTATAAACCTCGTGTCTCTTGTGTTGTTCATCGATCTAGCCGAGAACCGCGGCGAGGCTAAGGGCATGTTTTGGTAGGGAGAGATCTTCGTGCGCACCCCAGAGTTCGAACCATAAGGGTTTTGCCGGAACCCGATATCCGACATTTGGCGTGCCAGGTAGGGGTGCACCGAAATCTTCTTTCCGCTAATCTGCGTCCCATCACTTCGTTGCATCCATGGTAGACGCTCGCCGAGCTCGCGCCGAGCGCCGGCTACTCTCACCGCTCGTGTCGCCCAGACGGCTCCTGTGGCGGGCCTCCTCGTCGTTCTCCGTCGCTGCCGCCAACGCCGCCACCGGCCTGACGGGCAACAAGCAGCAAGCATCTTCACTGCACTCCTTGGTGCAGCGGGAAGGCCGCACCGCATCTCCGTCGCTGACCCCAGCTTGTTCGTCGTCTCACGCTCGTCGTGCCCCCACGGACGCAGGCCGTTTTTCTCCTGGCACGTGAGCTCCTGCACTACCGCCCCGTCGACGACCTCTACGAAGAGTGGCTTGCTTGCATCACCGAGCTCGTCAGTGCCGTAGGGGGCTCTCCCGCGGCATCCCTCTCACTGCCTCACCCTCCGTCATGCATGGGCGACGTGGCTCAGGGAGCGCCTCCGCCACCTCCGCCCCAAGACGGCGCCCTGGCTCCAAGGCGCGCGGCTCCTGGACGTGACCCACCGCGTCCAGCACCCGTGCGACAAGAAAGAAGCTGCCAAGAAATCCCTCGACCTCAAGAACATGCTCCCGTGCTCCCTGCACCAGCACGACAAGACCGCGTCCCTGCACCAACGCGTCAACACCCCGTGATGCCCCTGGCGACGGTGCGCGGGAACCATCAGGCGCAGGCCCCGCGTCAGCAAAGGGCTCTGGTGGCCACAATAGGTTGTCGTGCCTTCACCACTGAGCTGCCTAGCGCCGCCTGGCTGGCCAAGTTCAAGCCAGACCTGCCTCCTCGCTATGATGGTACTGCCGACCCCACGGAGTTCCTCTAGATCTATGAGCTAGTCATCGAGGCAGCCAACGAAGATGAAAAGGTCATGTCGAACTGGTTTCCCATGGCGCTCAAGGACGGTGCCCGCACATGGCTCCTAAATCTGCCTCCCGGCTCGATCTCCTCCTGGGATGAGATGTGTAGCCGCTTCATCGCCAACTTCCAGGGCACTCGCGACCACCCCCCGGCCGCGGGTGACCTGCCCCGCATCAAGCTACAGCCTGGAGAGACCCTGCAAAAATACATCCAGCGCTTCAACACCGTCCGCCTCAAGATCCCCAAGGTGACGGATGAGGCCATCATCTCAGCGTTCTCTGATGGCGTCCACGACGTCAAGACGAAGGAGGAGCTCTCCATCCATGAGGATCTGTGCACATCTCTGGAGTTGTTCAACCTGGCGACCAAGTGCGCAAGGCCTGAGGAAGGATGCCTCTCCCTTCTCGAGCTTCCAGCTGCTGACCCAGAAGAGAAGAAAGCCAAGGCCAAGGACGTGAAGCGCAAAGGAGCAGCTATGCTTGCAGCAAAGCCAGACACAAAGCATGGTAGGGACCAGCCGGAATCGTCCAAGGGCAGCTGACCGTTCTTCTCCTACCACAACCTTCACACCCACAACACCAATGAGGGCCAAGAGCTCAGGGCTGTTTGAGAAGGACGCTTCGGTCGATGCCCCAAGTGCAACGACCGGGCTACGACCGAGGAGGAGGACGAGGCAGAGGACGATGGGACGACCGTGGCCCTCGCCAGGAGTGGGGTGATCTCATGAGGATCACTGGCAGGACCAGCCTCGCGAGGGAGCCTCGAGGGATTAGCCTCGCGAGGACCGCCCGCAGGGTAACGCAGGTCTTCCTCCTCTGCCACCACTGCCAAGAAGGAACGACGACCACCACCAGGACGAGGGGCCGGGGGCTTCCAGGAGCCACGTGCTATCGCTTGCATCTTGGGCGGTGCCCAGGCCCCAGCCTCTCGACGCATCTTCAAGCAGTTTGCTCACGAGGTGAATGCATTCCTCCCCAAGCTCGAGGCCACGCGCCCGCTCAGGTGGTCCAAGTGTGCCATCACTTTCAGCTCGGTAGATCAACTCAAGTGTGCGGCTACCACTGGCGTGCTACCGATGCTTTGTTCCCTAGTCATTAGCGACGTGCAAGTCACCAGGACCCTCATCGATGGCGGCGCAGGGCTCAACGTTCTGTCTATTGAGATGTTCAACAACCTTCAAGTGCCATATGATCAACTTCAGCCTACCAAGCCTTTCTCAGGAGTTACTGATCGCTCTGCATCTCCGATAGGGCAGTTCCGCCTCCCTGTCACCCTCGAACAGCACAACAACTACCACACCGAGCTCATCGACTTCGATGTCGCCCACATATGCCTTCCATACAATGCCATCCTCGGGTATCCAGCCCTAGCCAAGTTTATGTCATGAACCCACCATGGCTACAACGTCCTCAAGATGCCAGGAAGCGGCGGAATCATCACAGTCCCCTATGAAGAAAAGGATGCGGTGTGCTCCCTCGAGCGCGCCTTCCAAGCTGCATCATTCGAGGACCCGGACAACAAGGGCGAGAACCCCCTGAGGTAGTCCCCAAGAAGACCAACTCAAGGCCTTAGGAGGTATCGCATCAGGATCCGCGCCCATGCAAGGGGCGCCTCCTTCCATCGTATAGGAAGGCGCGTCTGGCGCCCTCCTCGCGTAGGGCTTGGGGGATCTCTTCTAGAGGGCCTCAGACTTTGCCAAAATCACGAGGGAGGCGCTCGGGCACCACTTGGAGGCGTGTTTTGCAGCACATTTCCCTCAGGAAGCCATGGGGCAAGAAAAGCCCAACCCTCAGGAGTTCATCACCAAGGCCACTCAGGAGCTTTAGGAAGCAAGAGTCATACATGGCGATCGCTGTTTGCCTAGCGTAGCTCCCCATGCAGGCGAGGATGGTGGGCTGCACGTCTGCATCGATGTCCCAGGGCTCAACCGAGCCACATCTTAAGAGCGCCTCTGGACTTCGCGCGTGGGACGTTGCGAGGGTCCACTGCATAGCTACGTTCGCATGCCTTTCGGCCTGCCAAACATGGCTGCTACCCACCGGCGCCATCTACGGAGCATTCTGGCGGCTCAGGAGGCCAGGAATCATGCGGTCCTGGCGGAGATGGAGATGGTCCTCGAAGAACCGCCTGGATCCCTAGAGCCTCCTGAGGCTCAGGGCTCCGGTGGCTCGTGAGGGTCGGCCTCTTCACTGCGCACCTTCAACTACTTCAACACCCCCTCTAAAATGGTACCACGTGACATCTTCCGAGTTCATTTCAGCTGGGAGCGCCCTCAGGGCTGCATCATTCCCAGGCCGCATGGGTTCGTCCCTGCGGCATGTATCCCTTTTGCCTATGTCTTTAATTTACATTGCTGGGGGCTCCCCTCGGGCTGCATCATCCCCAAGACGCTCGGGCCTGACCCAGTGGCATGTATCCCTCTTGCATTTATCTAAGCTGATTTGTCCTTCGTGCTTAACCTACCTGTGATTATCGCCTGCTCGATTGACATCTACCTTCGGGGCCGCTCACGCTAGCACGACGCTTGCGCATGGGTCCGTCTCTGCAACATCGACAAATCTGAGTGTCGAGCTCTGGCCCGCGGCAACCCCGCAAGCGTCACCTCACTAGGCCCTCAGTGCCCTCACCACTCCATCGGAGCAACCAAGGGCCGACCGGCAATCATAATGGCAACCCATGCTTTTCTCATGTTGGTTTACAGGAAGGTCCTGAGGTCTGAAGCGGGTGGAACCACGAGCTCTCTCTCTCTCTCTTTCCCACGCGATCCGCTTGCGTGTTAAAAGGGGGGCTCCTGAGCATCGTGACTTAGGAGCTCTAACTGGCTCTCCAGCCCTCACCCCCTGGCCTTGTCCACGGCATTGCGACCTGCATACCAGCGACGGCTGAGCTCGCTCGAGGGACGGGACCTGAGGATGTAGAGCACAAAGGAGAGTGCGGGGAAGAACGGGAAAGCTTGCGAGGGCCTAACCTAGCTGCGCCAAAGCTGCCAACGTACAAGTCTGTCGCAACACGAAGGAGCGACTCCCTGTTATCAAGATAAGTTTCACGCCTGGAACAGCTAATCGATGCAGCACAGAATCTTCACTTAATGCAGCTCTATAACGACAATGTTGCCTTCCTTTCTCGCCTCTCGGCGGCTGCTTGCGTGCTAAAGGGGACCTCCTGAGAATCACGCCCCAGGGGCTCTTACTGGACCTCGGGCCGCTCACCTCCTGGCCTTGACCACGGCATCGCGACCTGGCATACTAGCGACGGCTGAAGCCTGCCTAGGGACCGGGACCTGTTAGCATAGAGCACAAAGTCGTCGCGAGGAAAGAAAGGGGGAACCAAGCCGGGACAGGACAAGCATTTGCGCAATTTCATAACAAGGATCGCATCAACAAAATACATCGTAGACCCTTTACTGCTCCCACGGGGTGTTTTCTCGATTCCTCATAGGGAACAAAAGACGAGATTCCTAAGGAGCTCTAACTGCCCGTGCCTCCATGGCTGACGCCATCATCAACAATGGGCAATGAGAGGCCAGCGCCAACCCCATCCAGATCAGCTATGGCGACAGCCTGATGCAGCCGCCTTGCTCCAGGCACGGCGCGAGCTCGAGGGCACGTAGCTGTCATCGCTCGTCTCTGGAGTTGTGAAGAGCTCGGGAGAGTCGCTGGACTCCCAAGCATCACTGCTGCTGCCGGAGGAGCCGGTGGGGAAGCGAGCGGCAGGCCTAGCCCCTGCCACGTCGATGTCCTGACTACCTCCTCTGGGGCAGCATTCCAGACGGGGGCCTTCTGTGTCGAAGACCTTGAAGAGCATCAAGGAGGCGCCATTGTATTCAAAGTGAATCACGAGGGCGCCCCCGGTTCAGTAGACCCGGGCGACCTTGCCCCAGCCTTGGGTCATGAAGGCTTTGCCCGGGGCGATAACTTCAACCTCCGCTCCGGTCGCCGGAGCACCGCAGTCGGCGTGCTGCAGCCAAAGCTCGAGAGGCCCCATCGGCGGCATCTCAGTGGCGAAGAACGAAGGGAAGCAGATCCAGGTGCTTGGAGGCATCACCGCGTGCAGCACGAGCTCGCGAGAGGAGTCTGCGACGTGGACTCCAGGAGCAATCGCGCACGCCGCCATGGCTCGTCGGCCACGTCTGCGGCGTGGGTGGCATTGCTCGCCGTCCCTTTCTCCAGGGCCCTTGGCCCAGGCGTATAGGGGTAGCGGGAACCCAGGAGGTGGCCGCTCGCACCAAGGCCTCGTCATCTCTGGCCTCACCACCTCGTCGCGATGGCATGGGACCAGCCGTTTCTTCGGCGGTAGCGGGTCAGGCCCCTCCCCGGGGGGGGGGGGCTTCCCTTTCTCTTTGGCTAAGAACCTGCGGATCGGTGTCATTGGCGTCAAGAATGGAGGTGGAGCAAGGGAGAAGAAGCAGGCAGGGCAAGAAGAGATGGACAACGGGGGCTCCCACCCTTCCGTACTTATAGCCCAAGGGAGGCCAACCGCCAACCTCCACAACCATAGGTAATCATGACTCTTTTTTCATGCAGCAGGCTCATCAAATCGGGCAGTTGCCGAGGTAGCATGGGGAAGCGGAGACGCCCACGTCCAATCAGTCACCACGTGGCAACCAATGCCTCAAGCTGTGGGGGCCCGCTGTGCTCTGCACTTGCCCTTTGGCTTCGCTGCTAAGCCAAGTCCGAGCACGCCTTGGTCCCGGGGGCTACTGTCGTTGTTCTGGGAATGGGGTCCCCAGACCTGCCTGCCTGCGACCTGCAATGTGGCTCATCCAGTGGCCCAGTACGACCCGTCTACATCACCCCAAGCTCAAGACCCTTGCGAGGGGCCAAGCCTCGCTGGGCGAACGACGCAAGGCCTCCTCAGGGGCGGCCTCGCCAGGCAGGCTCGCGAGGAGGCGGAGAGATTAAGGCGAGGGGTACCTCGCGAGGTGCTCATGACGCAAGCCATGACGATCAAGACCAAGCGGGTGCCAGCCTGCGCAGTGTCCTTGTTTCCTCTTTGGTGCAAAGGAGGCAAGCGCAGGCGTGGAGTACCGAGGCATCATGCAAAGGTTTCCTTATCGGTGCAATGATACCAAGACCAGCAGAGCGGCAGGATGGAGGTCACCATGGAGCACACGACGACGTCATCGCCAGTGCCTTTGGCAGGCGAAGACCACCTTTAGTTAGGATAGCTTGTACTAGTTGTCCCCTTACAAAATGGCTGTTGTTGGACCCCTTCCCGCTCAATATTTGGGAAGAGGACCAGGGCCTCTATAAATAGGGCTAGCCACCATCACAGAAGGGGATCTGAACCCGGCCCATCTACACACCACCAAGCACAAGAACACCTCACCTCGCGAGGCTGTTCTTCCTCTGTACAGTTCATCATTAGCCCAAGAGGCAATCCACCACACCACGCACTAGATTAGGGTATGACACCACAACGGTGGCCTGAACCAGAATAAACCTTGTGCCTCTTGTGTTGTTCATCGATCTAGCTGAGAACTGCGGAGAGGCTGAGGGTGTGTTTTGGTAGGGAGAGATCTTCGTGCGCACCCCAAAGTTCGAACCTTAAGGGTTTTGCTGGAACCCGATATCCGACATGTCCGCCTCCAGGTTCAAGTCCTAGGTGTTCTTCATGGATGGCATGATCCATAGCGGTGGGAAACGGGAATCATTGTCACAACTTTCTAGTCCGGTTCCACACGATGGAGACGCTTCCAAGCTGAAGCGGCATAAATCAGGGATAGCGTGTCCCAGCATGTCGTTCATCCGACGGTGCGCACTGAAGACACAACCATGCTTCATGAATTGTAGGCTTTCGGTGTCGTGCATGGAAGGTGGCATCCGCTTCACAATGGTG
Organism: Triticum aestivum; assembly: GCF_018294505.1. NCBI lineage: Eukaryota > Viridiplantae > Streptophyta > Magnoliopsida > Poales > Poaceae > Triticum > Triticum aestivum. Next base: position 357,939,872 of record NC_057813.1, on the reverse strand, counting down.
TAGCTGTCCCCAATGAAAAGCGAGTACTCTCGAAGAGTGTTCCTCGGCACCCACGTAGCATCATGGGGGTCGAACTCGGCGCCGTTCACCTGGTACATGCGGCATCTCAGATCTGGACACATGGTGACATACATATTCAAGGTCCATGTAGAATAATGTTGTGCTCAAATATGGCGGTTAGTAATACTATGCAGTAAATAGTACTACTCCGGTATAGAGGAAGTAAAATAACTTGCTTATTATATATAGCCACTCTTGGCTACATGGATGAGATAGTAAGACATGGAAAAACAAAAATGGTGGCAGCTAGTGGGTTCAAGTCTTCAAGGGCCTAGCTAGCTATATGCGTCCTCCAAGGTAAAAAGTACTCCTACTAGTACTAGTAAGTAGTACTACAATGAAAGAGAAGGCGAGAGGGTTAAAAATGGAATGCCTAGGTAGATGGTGATGGTCCAATCATGGTAGATTGTGTGACCATGTTGCACATCAGTGGTACCATGGGTAACGACTGCTAAAATAGTTGATCCCAATATGCCAAAGTCAGCTACAAGGTTCTAGGTTAGACCGAATCGCGGATGCAAATGCACATCCAGGATCGGCGATCTTATTTTGATCGGGGGATGACTGGTCCCTACAAAATAATGGAGTACCATTAGGGATGCAAATGATGGTTTGTGCATTCCGTTTGTAATCTTTCATACCGTAGGATGGAAACCAGAGGAAACAAGTCCCTTGGCTTGTCACAGCGAAGATGCGACCTAGATGGCGCACGACATCTTCGAACATGTAGGGGTACAAATCTGCCGTTGCCAACATGCGCCAGCCTCTGCATCACCATCTACCTAGAGGATCATCGTCCAAGGTCTCCCAACCCCGACGAGGAGGAGAACCGCCTGGTGAATCCATGGGAGCAGCGACGAACTGCCTTCTCTTTGGGGGGGGGAGGGGAACTAGCGAGGAGGAGATAAGAGCGTAGTAACTGCAGGGCCTCGTCCCTTCCAACTGTAGATCATTCCTTAGCGAAGGGGTGAGGCTATTATTTACTACTAGTACTAGCATTATGGGATGTTATGGGATTGCATTATACATAGCACTAGTAGGAAATTTTTGGCAATAGGTAGTAGTTTTTGGCGTGGATTAAGAAATTTTGGGTATGTTTTTGCTATTTTTGTACACACCAACTAGTGTCAAAAAACGTCTTACATTATGGGACGGAGGAGTACGTACTCGTACTATAGCAGTACTAGTACTACTTTCTCAACTAGTAGTGTGATGTATTGTACTTCTACTATAGTGCACCAGTTTTGAACTCTTGAATCTCAGGGCCAAGGAGCTACAGTTGGAAGTGGAGGGTACTACTGTTCTCTAGAATCATCGGTGTAGTATCAATGTAGGGAAAGTACACCTGCGTATTGGGTACTATCGATGCTCTATTCAGCCGCTCCTCTCATGTAGCTGGCCTACTCAGCCTCTCCTCTCACGCACACACTAGCAGCCTGTTTAGTAGCGGCGGTTACTGTGGGGGCAGAACATTTGAGTTATTTGATAGAGCGAGACTATGATTTTCGCTTCCATTTGTGGAGGTGTAATGGATCTCGTCAAACTTTGTTAGTAGTTCCTTGTTTATGAATGAGATGAGGCAAAGCTTTTGCCTCCGTTTCAAAAAAAACTCGTCAAGAGGAATTTCTTTTATAGAGTCGATATTGGAGTGAAGTCCATGCATGAAACACCACAAAGCTACAGAGTAGTAGTAGAGCACTTTACATACAGAGCCATATTGCACAGTTCCCAATGCCCCGCGAGGCTTTTTCGGCTCCCCGGGCTTAATTGGGAGGTGCTAGTTTAAATATGCTACTACCTGATGAGGAAGCTGCAAGCGAGGTGCGTCTAGGGAGAGCACGCGAGCCACGAGATGATGGGAAGGAAAGCCCATTCACGTGGCTAGGCTATCCAGTGCACCCAGATTGTGGTGCCACACGTACGTTTGACTTCAAAACTCAAACTACCCATGTACTCCAATATTGGCTCGCAGCGAAGTTACTATTTAAAAAAGGCTACCGTGCATTCGGTCGGGATCAAACCCACAAAACGAGGTATATACTCCCGTGACCACTAGTAGTACTCGTTGGAGTACAACGCAACCTAGAACAGCCTTTTGTCGCTAGTAGTACATTGTTCCTTACAAGAAACCACTAATAATGCCAAGAAACTACTACCACTTGCATACGTGGCAGACTTAAGATAAGACTACCTTATCAACCATTGTACATGCCCTTACCAACCAGCCCTACCAAGAAACAACTACTCTACAAAGTGCCGTTATAGGCACATTTCAACCCTTGTCGCCCATTAAGTCAACGCCTTCTATTCGACTGGGAAGTTTGGCGTTATGACTTGTGGGACGTACATGTCAGTCTGCACGAAAATCCCTGAGTGGCCTCCTACCTCTGGCCCGTCCACCTAGTCATCCTCGGCCATGGGACGCAGGTACCGCCACCGACAGAAGGCGAGGTCAAAACCACCGGCGGTGCAGAGCCCATCTTGAATCAGCCCAGATGCCAGCTCCTTCTGGCGCTCGCGACCGCTAGCTAGCCAAGATAACTCCGTCCAGCTGCTTGTCTGCAAGGTTTGCTAGCTAGATTGGCACCGTGGCGCGGCGGCTTGCTCGCGCGTGCCGCGCTAAGGCCAGCCATCTAGCTCGAGCGAAGGCCAGCAGGGCAGCTTGCTCGCTCGTGAGTCACGCTCGGGCCATCCTGCCAACCCATGCGGAGGCCAGCGTGGCGTCCGGCCCGTCTGGCAGAGCGGCGGCCAACTCGCTCATCACCGGCGCCACCGACAAACACGCATCAGTACTGTTTGAAGTAATGTTCAGGAAAAATAATGGTTTGAGGGAGAATAACAAGATAGAAGGTCAGATGTGGGTCCCTCGTGGTAACGGTCAAACAAAATGTGTTGGTTTAAGCTGCCTCGTCAGCATGGACGTGTGGGCTAACCCTATCATAAGGGTTTAAACGAGCCTAATCGGCACAAGGTAGAAGTTTTTGGTGCGGATTAAGAAATTTTGGGTATGTTTTTGCTATTTTTTGTACAATAGATTCTTCCTAGGGCTGGTTGAAAGTGGTAGTTTTTTGTTAAATACTCTACATATTGTAAGTAGGAGTGAAAGTTAAGCTTTGGAAGCCAATAAGCAAGGCTAGTTACATAGTGCATATGTGTACATGATTGAAAGTAAATATCAACCATGAGTGACTAATATCTGGATGGAAAACTCGAAACTATGGAAATACTAGGAATTGTTTTTTGCATTGTTGGAAATACTAGCAATGTTCATGTGCGTTGCAACGGATCATAATTACAATAATATTTATTCACAAACTTGATACAAAACACTCTAATTTTGATATACATATATCACTAGATACATATTATGTTTCAATTAGAATATATTCCTGGGGCTATTTTGGTGAGGTGAGGGAGGGATGTGGTTGGTTTTAAGATACTAATTATGGGTTTTTCTGCAAATTAGTATAGAAGTGGGATGTTGGTGAGAAAAGGCAACAACTTACCTGACAGTCGTTAGATCTAGATCTAATGGTCAGAAACAACGGACGGTAGACACACCATCATCACCAACTTAGTCTTCTGTAGGAGTACTGGCAAGATCCGTGCATTGGACGGAACATCAAGATGCATTTTTTATAAAACACTTGTTTTGATTGACCCATGCGGGAGTAATCCCATGTGTAAAAACTAATGATATCTCGAGAAATAGGAGGTAAGGTGAAGAGGAGTGGGGCGTGGTGGTAATTGGTGGTCGGACTGAGCGGAGGCATGGGGATTGACGACACCGGCAGTGGACACCAGGCTAGTTTGTTCCAGAGGTTTTCTTAATTGCTCAACAATGAGGTTGTTGGAGACAAGGATGAACGAGGGAAGGCCTTGTCTGCAAATGTGGAGAGAGGTGCGGGTATATTTTAGTTTAATTTCTATCCATCGGATATAGATCGGACGGCCTATATTGCAAGATGGCACGCATACCATCATCACCAACTCGGTTTATAAGAGAAGAAATATAAGTACGGAGATACAAACATATTATCGATACTTGTTTCTATAAACTAGCATCTATATTCTATTCAACACCCCTGCATGTGGGGCCTTAGCACAATGACTTCTCGACTGTGTCACACAAAGGTTTTCCCGTCGTTGATAAGGAGGGGGTGGCTGCGGCGCACTTTTTGGCTTGCTCTAGTCCTAGTAGTCATACCAGGTGGTCTAAGCACATGTAGATTTATTCTTTTTCATGTCTTGTGTTCGCCGTACTGCCACGACTATTGATGAATGGATGGTAAGTTATTCACGGGGAAACCCTTGTTGAGCGTGTTTGCGAGAGAGGGAGACAATGTGCGTGTGTGATATGTCTAGAGACTGAGGCAATGATAAGAGATTCTTTGTGTCTATGCGTGTGGAGGATAGAGAGAGACATGTACATGGGGCTTTGTGTTGTGTAACATGGAGACACATATACATAATCAGAGAGTGAGTGTGTGAGATACACATGCGGACATGGGAAGAGATGAGGATCCACATAAATGGGTGGTTGTGCATGTCTGTGTGTGTTTGTGCGCGCGTTTGTGTGTGAGAGGGAGTGTGTGTATGTGGATTAGAGAGACCACTAATGATGTAAACCTAGTATAAGGGAAGGGGGAATGGTGTGACATGTGTAGTAGCGGGATAGCATGGGTGCGGGCGGGGAGAGCAGACTATTTGGAAGAGACATCGAGTGTGTGTGGGAGAGGGGTGTGTGTGTGTGTGTGAGAGAGAGAGAGAGAGAGAGAGGAAGAGAGGGGGCGCGAGAGGGTTCATTTGTGTCCATAAATGGCATATAGATAGGGAGACAATGTTGATGTTGGTCGAAATTGGCCTATGTACGGAGACGCAAGGGAAGCGATTCATAGTGTGTGATAGGGACTTCATGAGAGATCTAGAATAGATAGTGTAGAGAACAATGTGTGATATTTAGAACAATGATACATTAGGGAGCTATGGAAAGAGTCACGACATATATGTATACAGGAAAGGAGCTGGGGCGGGTCCGCATGTGGGAGAGATAGAAAGAGGAGAGTGGTGCACAAGGAGACAAAGTGTGCTTGTTTGCAGTGGGGGTGGTGCGTGAGGTGAGTGTGCAAGAACCACATAACTAAGGAGATAGACGTTTGGGGCGACGTTTTGTGTGTATGGGAAAGATACACTCTACATAGTGCGTGTGCTTGGGAAAGAGAGATGCCGGGAGACCTAGAGAGTGGGGGAAGAGATGTGAGCATGCCCGGGAGACAAAGTGAGAGAGACCTATATTGGGGTCCGGACTTTAGAAGAGAGAGGGGTGTTAATGTGCTCGTGTGTTCGTGTCTGGGCGAGAGAACGACTTCTATGTGGGGGGGGGGGGGCGACGGGGGAGGGGGGTGGCTTCAGATAAAGAGTGAGGTGCCTATATTTGAGAGACTTTAGCATAATTGAGATATATATGGTCGATAGTGTGTGCACTCATGGTTGATCAATTTGTTTCACAATTTGTACTATGAGATAATGATACTTTTGAACATGCGTGATATACCTTGATGTACCAGAATTACAAACCTAAGATTGGAATTTTGGAATTCGACTCCATCATTAGCTTTTGTAATTCATTTAAATGGATGTACATTTTTTAAGCCAGGATTTCGTGATCTCAAATTCATATAGAAAACCTAGAGATATACACATACGAGCATGTTCAAACTTTAGAATCATCCACTTTATTCATACACATAAACATTCTTGCTTTTGTCATCATATTTAGGATAACCACATTTGGAATTTCATTTGAGTTGGACCGTATGATGGTATTTGCTTGTACTAGCTCAATGATCCATATTTGAATTGAATGGCCAATCTAAGTTTCGAGTTGGAGACATTGATTTTCAAAACTTGCACTTTTTTTGCGTGCAAAACAAACAAATTCTCGGCCATGATATCATAGTCGGCCGTACAAGAGCAGAATATAATTTCAGGCACCAAAAGCTTTCAAACTTCCCGCTCACATCGAAATATCTCGTGTTCGTAAGTTTAGCCCTATGATATTCCTATTTTACCCCTGCCACATGAACAGAAAAGGGCTGCTTTGGTAACTCCATTATTTTCCCCTCTTTGCCCCCAACATTCTTCCCCAAAGCCCCTCCCCTTCCGCTCCCTGACCCCCCCAACCACAGCAAGCCGCCGAATCTAGTCATCCACGGCAGCGGTGGACCTCACACCCCATCGGATCTACCTTCCGCACCATGGAACCCCCAACTACCAACTCACCACTTCACCGGAGCCGCTTCAGCGACTAGCTTGTCCACCACTCCAGATCTCCTTGACCGCCATCATGGTCCACCGCATCGGATCTACTTAACCGGCGCCCTCGTCCACCACAGTGTAGGTGTGACGCCCCCGATTCAATCGTACACTAATCATGCACGCAAATGTGTACGATCAAGATCAGGGACTCACGGGAAGATATCACAACACAACTCTACAAATAAAATAAGTCATACAAGCATCATAATACAAGCCAGGGGCCTCGAGGGCTCGAATACAAGTGCTCGATCATAGACGAGTCAGCGGAAGCGACAATATCTGAGAACAGACATAAGTTAAACAAGTTTGCCTTAAGAAGGCTAGCACAAACTGGGATACAGATCGAAAGAGGCGCAGGCCTCCTGCCTGGGATCCTCCTAACTACTCCAGGTCGTCGTCAGCGGGCAGCACGTAGTAGTAGGCACCTCCGGTGTAGTAGGGGTCGTCGTCGACGGTGGCGTCTGGCTCCTGGACTCCAGCATCTGGTTGCGACAACCAGAAAGAAGGGAAAGGTGGAAAAAGGGGGGAGAAAGCAACCGTGAGTACTCATCCAAAGTACTCGCAAGCAAGGAACTACACTACATATGCATGGGTATATGTGTAAGGAGGCCATATCAGTGGACTGAACTGCAGAATGCCAGAATAAGAGGGGGATAACTAATCCTGTCGAAGACTACGCTTCTGGTCACCTTCGTCTTGCAACAGGCAGAAGAGGGTAGGTCGACGTCCTCCAAGTAGCATCTCCAAGTAACATCTCATAGCATAATCCTACCCGGCGATCCCCTCCTCATATCCCTGAGGTAGAGCGACCACCGGTTGTATCTGGCACTTGGAAGGGTGTGTTTTATTAAGTATCCGGTTCTAGTTGTCATAAGGTCAAGGTACAACTCCAAGCCGTCCTGTTACCGAAGATCACGGCTATTCGAATAGATTAACTTCCCTGCAGGGGTGCACCACATAGCCCAACACGCTCGATCCCATTTGGCCGGACACACTTTCCTGGGTCATGCCCGGCCTCGGAAGATCAACACGTCGCAGCCCCACCTAGGCAAAACAGAGAGGTCAGCACGCCGGTCTAAACCTAAGTGCGCAGGGGTCTGGGCCCATCGCCCTGAGCACACCTGCACGTTGCGTGGGCGGCCGAAAGCAGACCTAGCCTAGTGGCGTTCCAGTCCAATTCGGCGCGCGCCGCTCCGTCGCTGACGTCTGAAGTGCTTCGGCTGATACCACGACGTCGGGATACCCATAACTACTCCCACGTAGATGGTTAGTGCGTATAGGCTCGTAGCCAGACTCAGATCAAATACCAAGATCTCGTTAAGCGTGTTAAGTATCCGCGAACGCCGAACAGGGCCAGGCCCACCTGTCTCCTAGGTGGTCTCAACCTGCCCTGTCGCTCCGCCACAAAGATCCACACAGAGGGCCGTCGGGACAAAGGTCCTTTCAGCCCCCAATCCGTGAATCACTCGCGGGTACTCTTCGAGCTGACCCGACTTTAGTCACCATCTGTATAGTATGTATGTATGTATAATATATACCCGTGATCACCTCCCAGGTGATCACGGCCCGATAGTATAGCAAGGCAGACTGACAAGAATGTAGGGCCAATGATGATAAACTAGCATCCTATACTAAGCATTTAGGATTGCAGGTAAGGTATCAACAGGTGTAGCACAATGTCAGGCTATGCATCAGAATAGGATTAACGGAAAGCAGTAACATGCTACACTACTCTAATGCAAGCAGTATAGAGAAGAATAGGCGATATCTGGTGATCAAGGGGGGGGGCTTGCCTGGTTGCTCTGGCAAGAGAGAGGGGTCGTCAACTCCGTAGTCGAACTGGGCAGCAGCAGCGTCGGTCTCGTAGTCTACCGGAGAGAAGAGGGGGAAGAAACAATGAATACCAAGTAAACAGATGCATATCGATGCATGACATGTCAAGAAGCGATGCTAGGCGTGCCCTAACGTGGTATGAGGTGGTACCGGTTAAGGGGGGAAACATCCGGGAAGTATTCCCGGTGTTTCGCGTTTTCGGGCAGAGGAGCCGGAGGGGGAAAGTTGCGGGTTCGATAGGTTAGGGGGGTGTGGTGGACGAACGGACTGCGTATCCGGAATCGTCTCGTCGTTCTGAGCAACTTTCATGTTGAAAATATTTTAATCCGGATTACGGATTAAAAGATATGATTTTTAAAAGATTTTATTAATTTCAGGAATTTAATTAATTATTTAATTAATTTCGAAAATGCTTTTATGACATCAGCATGATGTCATGCTGACATCATCAGTCAACAGGGTTGACCGAGTCAACCTGACATGTGGGTCCAGTGGGACCCACCTGTCATTCCCTATTTAGGTTAATTAGGGTTTAGGTTAATTAGTTAGCTTAATTAACTGTTTAGTTTAATTTGTGATTAGGTTAATCTAATCAGGATTAATTAACTTAATTAATTACTTGATTAATTAATTAATATTTTAATTATTTTAGTTATTATTCATTTATTTATTTATTTTATTTTTTTATATATTATTTTTAATTCCTTTTTTTTAACAAAATGTTCTGGGGCTGGGGCCCGCTAGTCAGTGGCCCAGAGGGCATCGGACCCCACCCGGCAGTGGCCCAGGAGGCCGACCGGGCGCGGGTGCGGGCGCTCGCCCGAACGGGCGTGGGCGCTGCGGGCGCAGCCCAGCAAGGCGTCGCGGGGCGCCGGTGGCGACGGCGAGGTCATGGCCGGAGCGGGGCGCAGCGTGGCCGTGGCCTGAGCGGGACGGCGCGGGCCGGGGTTCCCGGGGGGGGGCGCTCGCGCGAGGCCGAGGCAAGGGAGCAGCACGGGGAAGCGGGGAGGGGCCGGCGTCGCCGGAGGGAGAGGAGGCCGGGGGTGCGGTCGCGCACCGGGCGCGGACGGCGAGCCGCGCGGGCGGGAAGAACCGGGACGAGGCCCGTGCGAGGGGGGCGGCGCGGCCGTGCGGGGCCGCGGCTGTGGCCGCGTGGGCGCGTGCGGGCGCCGCCGAGGTGCGGGCGTGCCGGAGCCCGGACGGCGCGGTGAGTGAGCGAGGGGGAGAGGGGAGGGGTCGGGGACGGGACGGCCCGGCGCGGCACGGGCGACGGTGGCGCCGGAGCACGTCGAGCGGCGACGGCCGAGGCGACCTAGGGGGAGAGGGGGAGCGAAGGGGGGAGCTCACGGGGGGGGAGGGGCACGTAGGGTCTAAGCAGCGTGCTCGGGGGCGGCCGGAGAAGACCGGCGAGGAGGAGGGCGAGGAAGCGGCGCTCGACGGCGATGTGGTCCCGGCGAGGTGGGAGACGGGGACGGATCCAAGGCGATGAGGGGGGCGTCGGGCGTGCGGCGAGGGGGGGCGCCGGCGTCCTGAGTGGCCGGTCGGGGAGGGGTCGGGGAAGGACGGGGCGGCGTCGGGTGGGGGTGGGGCGCCGGCGTCGGGGTCGACGGGATCGGGGCCGATCCCGATCCGGATCGGTGGGGGGGGGAAGAAGGGGATCGAGGGGGGAGTGGGGGCGGTTAGGGTTTCGGTCGGGTGGACCGGGGCGGTAAGTAGGCTGGGGCGCGGGGTGCGGCTGGGCCGGCCTGGCGGCCCGATGGTCTGCTGGGCCGTGGCCCAGCGAGGGGGGGGGGTTCTTCTTCTTTCTTTTTTTTTGTTTTCTTGTTTCCTGTTTTCCTTTTCTTTTTTTTTTTTTCTATTTTATTCTTTTAACTTTTGTTTTATAAAATATAAATACAACTCCTAAATTAATGTTATAATTTATTCTACTGCCCCAAAAAGTTTGACACCTAATAAAAATAGTTTGCATTATTATTAATTATAAAAGGCATTTAATTAATTGTCACAGCTGTTGTTTTAATTACTCTAGAGCCTTTAACATATCATAAAATTGTGGTTTCTCCACAATAATTACCTGTGCATTATTTTGTTCACTCCGAACATTTTAGTTTTAAAATTTTAAGACTTTTATTGTTTGCCTGATTTTGAACTTGAATTTGAATCGGTTTCGAACTAACTCGAGATTAGCAACTATAATTGAGGTGACGTGGCATCATTAGCAGAGGAGCACTGTAGCTTAATTACCCGGGCGTCACAATTCTCCTCCACTACAAGAAATCTCGTCCCGAGATTTAAGCGGTGGAGTAAGGGGCGAAGGTGTTGGTAGCGAAAAACCTAACGAGTCTTCTCGGTCTTGGCTTCCCTTTCGAAGAGGTTGATCCATTACCTTGACATCATCATTTCTCTGCTACAGGTCATCATGGTGATGCCGCCCTTTTCTCGGGAACTCCAACGTACTTACGAAAAGGATATGGGGGGAAGACTCGGGAAGGGCGGGCCTTACCAGGTTGACTATCTGGTACATAACTCAGGGAATGGGGTAGGAAGTAACCCTCGAATTGAACTTAAGAAAATATCGAGAGCAAGTAAGGAGGTACCATGAGAAGTTTCAAGCGGATAGGCAATCGTTCGTTGCCTAAAACAGAGTGTGAAGGGGGTTCAAAACAACGGAAATAAGTATTGTGTTTAATACCAGAATTGAGGATCACACGGAAGGTGGCTCGTGAATTACATACGAAGCCAAGCGTGAGGAATAACTTTGGCAACAGGGTGTACAAGAGAGTCAGGTTTCGATCCTGTGAAACTGTGGGTTATGGGCCCACCATGTGGTTCTTTTTTTTATATATATAATAGGAGTAGTGACATCTTGCACGGTCATGATAGCAAGGCATGGCAGGGAGTACCATGTCAGCTATGTCGGCAACAACGTTGGTACCAAGGGCGAGGGACGAAGAGAACCATTTTCCTGCTCGTTGAAACGAGGCGGACCAATAGGCAAGGTTCCCGTCCATCGGTGGTTACCGGAATGTCATCATCAATAGTAACAAGGTCCTACTGACAGAGTTGTACATCGAGGTATATACATAAGCAGGAGAATATTACTGCTTAGATCCTATAGATCACAAGAAAGGTTAAACCAACAATGGAAGGAAAATATGATCATCAGATTAAACAGAACAATGGAAAGGAAAATGTGTTTAAACACATATTTCAGGGGTATACCCTTCCTAATGACAAGCAGAGCATGATATCCATGACAGGCTATAAAGTAGAAAACCATTTAGGTAAGGGGGAAGGAATCTCATGATATTACCCATACAACGGTGTTAGGATAAGTGATAAATAGAATTTAGCATCGTGCTTCAAATGTTCCTGTTGAAGATCGGAGTACCATTGACATGCTTCGAGATAGCATTGACATGGTCTTCAGGTGAAGATCAGACTTTAGAAATACGAAGGATCCATCAGGAATAACTTGTAGAATAAGTCTTACAGTTTCCTCATGGGCGAATGGATAACCTTGCTGAAAAGGAATCTATAATGATAGGTCCTCCAGCCGGGGGGGGGGTGCTAGGCATGACATCATGTTACCGGGTCATCAAAGGATCAACTTCATGACTCTTGGAAAATTGTCCCAACCATCATATCTGATGGAGATTCAGATATGAGGGGTGTCAGGATACCTCAGGCTCAGGATGCCTGAGAAGAAAGGTGCAACACAAATTGACGGGATGACACTGTAAGATTCTCGGGAAATGAACTAAGAAGTGATTTCCGTTAACAAGAGTTCATCATTAACCCAAGGAGAGGATGATGAGGTGGCTGATGGACTCAGCGACAATTCACCAAGATTCCCAAAGATGGATTCCCACCATTAAGTGAACAAGGAGATAACATTTGTCAGATCAACTGATATAAGGAAGTATGCTCGAGGAAAACATACACAATTAAACATTGGTTGAAGGGTGCGCCCGAAGTACGGGTTGGGTTGCACGACCAATGTTAGAATGGTGATTCAATTAGCGAAGGACTTAGAATGAACTATCGCCCATTCACTTCAAAGCAATAAGGTTGCTAGGAGTTTAGAATTCACACGTCATAGCTCCAATGTCGGTATTCCGGTTGAAAACAATACGAGGACCAAGGAATGAACGAAGATGGCAAGAAGTATTATGATATCAAGAATTATTAAGAGGTGGTGAAATTCTCACCGCATTCTTGCCAAAAAGAGATGGTAATACTTCCGAGGTAAGGAAGATCAACGGCTGGGTAGCAGTGATCTCAAGGTTTACACAAAACACGAACAAGTTGTGTTGAACGAAAGGTAATAAAGTGGTCGATGAGAACAGGAATCATCGAGGGGCAAGGATGGTATTACCCATCATGAATTCAATTGAATTCCTGGAAGAGCTCATAAGGTTGATGATGATCACGACACAATTGTCGAGAGATTTCATGCAGATGTAGTCAATCAGCGACGACATCAAGTCAAAGGAATGATGAGCAAGAGGTTATTGGAACCACAGTTACGACACAAACTCGAAACCAAGCTTGTTGTTCAAGGCGAAATGATATGACGATGAGGATCGACGTAAGGTTAGTTCATCGTCGAAAATTGTGCTCCAAGAAGGACCGGGTAGCACAGTTAAAATTAGCTCGATAATGATATAGCCGATCAGGCTAGGAATGACTTGAAGGATTAATAAATTTGTAAGCAGTGATGGGTTCAAATACTTGTTGAATCGCAATGCGAACTCGATTCAGTTATCGGTGTCTTTGAGTGTTTAATAACTCAGAGCCCGCGAAAAATTGGAATCAGTGGGAAGGTAGCACTTGATGAAGAACTCATAAGGAGTTATGCAGTTCCATGATAATCTCGAGATACCATGGGGTAATACTCGACGACAGATCAAAGTAGAGGTTGTACCGGGGTATTGCTCCACAGAAGACAAGTGCTTACACTTGCATCGAAAATGGTATTTAAAGGAGAACATGGTCGGAACCACGATTCTAAAAGGCCATACTCCAGATACAAGATGAACTTATATCAAGGGAATAATTAATTTTAAAAGAAGCTTCGATGAGAAGATGTACATCGGGTCCATGGGCATGAACACAAAGTTCAAGGTCGACTCCCACTTCTCCAATGCATAACCTTTCATCCACTTCTCGCGTTCGATTAAGTTGCAGTGTTGAAATTTTATCTGGCGAAGCACCAGAAGAGTATGACTCGTGAAAACTTTCGGGTTCACACGGTTTAGAGAAGGCATATGTTCAACCCATAGGGGCTTCTTAGAAGCATATACCACAAGTTTCAAGAGTAAATAACACAGCCCGAAAGCAGAGCATGGTTGGCCAAAGCAGAGGATACAATTTACCAAAGGCATTATGTATCGGAGAAAGAACTCACAAAGTGATTAATTATGAAGGACACTGTCGGGTAATAATCCAACAGTGGATACGGCGATCCAAAATGGGGCTGATATGAGTATCGATACCCAATCAGAGGAAGAAAGATTGCAAATGCATCGGTTTATAGAACATCTGAATAGTTCAACGCTTAATTAGCGAAGTAATTATGATTTTCAAATCGAGGGATCAGGAGCAAATGCTCTGATCAAGGATGGATAAGCTGAATAGACTTAGGGGTACAATCGACGACAATTGGATTGGTCGAGAACCAATTCCAGTTAAAAGAATGGCAGCTCAGCCGGAAAAGTAACTTATAAGGATCAGAGATGATTGCGTGTATTCGCAAACATATTGAGTCAACAGACTCAAAAAGATAATGACAAGGAATGTCAATAAGACTACGAGAGTTATGGGATTAATCCATAATGCAAGCAAGCAAGAATTTCAAGAGCCAAAGGCTCCAGAGGATTTTCGGAAGATCGAATATTATTTTGAAGACTTTTGTGAAACACATGAACAACTGGGGATAAGCGGATACTCGAGAAGTGCGAGAATTATCCATAGGGGTATTCAGGTGACAAGGAATTGCAAGACAGTAGGCACAAGATATTCTCGGATCAATAGAGAGAATTACGGGGTATCTTGTAATAACAAGATCAACTGGGAATAAAAGTAAGAACGTCAAGTGTATGTATTTATCCATAGGGATATTTCGATGGTAGGGAATTGCAAAAGCAACGGACACAAAGTCTCAAAAGAGTTTCGGCGAGTAACTTCGAAATCTTCTGGTGCAGTCGGCGATCACCTGGACTGAAGGGGCTCTCCGGGAGAAAGTATTTTCGAGAACCTAAAGTCAGATTTTAGTAGAAATCGTTTAACCCGAGTAGAAGAGAGTTCAGAGTCCCAGAGTAAAGGTCGAGGAGTAAAAGATCCTACTACCACCCAATGGCGACGTGGGCCCATGGGCCGCACAGCCATGTTAGTAAAAGTTTTGTAAAGTCTAGACTCGACTTCGGCCAAGGAGTTGGAAGGGGGATTCCTACAGGCAGTCGGCTCTGATACCAACTTGTGACGCCCCCGATTCAATCGTACACTAATCATGCACGCAAATGTGTACGATCAAGATCAGGGACTCACGGGAAGATATCACAACACAACTCTACAAATAAAATAAGTCATACAAGCATCATAATACAAGCCAGGGGCCTCGAGGGCTCGAATACAAGTGCTCGATCATAGACGAGTCAGCGGAAGCGACAATATCTGAGTACAGACATAAGTTAAACAAGTTGCCTTAAGAAGGCTAGCACAAACTGGGATACAGATCGAAAGAGGCGCAGGCCTCCTGCCTGGGATCCTCCTAACTACTCCAGGTCGTCGTCAGCGGGCAGCACGTAGTAGTAGGCACCTCCGGTGTAGTAGGGGTCGTCATCGACGGTGGCGTCTGGCTCCTGGACTCCAGCATCTGGTTGCGACAACCAGAAAGAAAGGAAAGGGGGAAAAGGGGGGAGAAAGCAACCGTGAGTACTCATCCAAAGTACTCGCAAGCAAGGAACTACACTACATATGCATGGGTATATGTGTAAGGAGGCCATATCAGTGGACTGAACTGCAGAATGCCAGAATAAGAGGGGGATAACTAATCCTGTCGAAGACTACGCTTCTGGTCACCTTCGTCTTGCAACAGGCAGAAGAGGGTAGGTCGACGTCCTCCAAGTAGCATCTCCAAGTAACATCTCATAGCATAATCCTACCCGGCGATCCCCTCCTCATATCCCTGAGGTAGAGCGACCACCGGTTGTATCTGGCACTTGGAAGGGTGTGTTTTATTAAGTATCCGGTTCTAGTTGTCATAAGGTCAAGGTACAACTCCAAGCCGTCCTGTTACCGAAGATCACGGCTATTCGAATAGATTAACTTCCCTGCAGGGGTGCACCACATAGCCCAACACGCTCGATCCCATTTGGCCGGACACACTTTCCTGGGTCATGCCCGGCCTCGGAAGATCAACACGTCGCAGCCCCACCTAGGCAAAACAGAGAGGCCAGCACGCCGGTCTAAACCTAAGTGCGCAGGGGTCTGGGCCCATCGCCCTGAGCACACCTGCACGTTGCGTGGGCGGCCGAAAGCAGACCTAGCCTAGTGGCGTTCCAGTCCAATTCGGCGCGCGCCGCTCCGTCGCTGACGTCTGAAGTGCTTCGGCTGATACCACGACGTCGGGATACCCATAACTACTCCCACGTAGATGGTTAGTGCGTATAGGCTCGTAGCCAGACTCAGATCAAATACCAAGATCTCGTTAAGCGTGTTAAGTATCCGCGAACGCCGAACAGGGCCAGGCCCACCTGTCTCCTAGGTGGTCTCAACCTGCCCTGTCGCTCCGCCACAAAGATCCACACAGAGGGCCGTCGGGACAAAGGTCCTTTCAGCCCCCAATCCGTGAATCACTCGCGGGTACTCTTCGAGCTGACCCGACTTTAGTCACCATCTGTATAGTATGTATGTATGTATAATATATACCCGTGATCACCTCCCAGGTGATCACGGCCCGATAGTATAGCAAGGCAGACTGACAAGAATGTAGGGCCAATGATGATAAACTAGCATCCTATACTAAGCATTTAGGATTGCAGGTAAGGTATCAACAGGTGTAGCAACAATGTCAGGCTATGCATCAGAATAGGATCAACGGAAAGCAGTAACATGCTACACTACTCTAATGCAAGCAGTATAGAGAAGAATAGGCGATATCTGGTGATCAAGGGGGGGGGCTTGCCTGGTTGCTCTGGCAAGAGAGAGGGGTCGTCAACTCCGTAGTCGAACTGGGCAGCAGCAGCGTCGGTCTCGTAGTCTACCGGAGAGAAGAGGGGGAAGAAACAATGAATACCAAGTAAACAGATGCATATCGATGCATGACATGTCAAGAAGCGATGCTAGGCGTGCCCTAACGTGGTATGAGGTGGTACCGGTTAAGGGGGGAAACATCCGGGAAGTATTCCCGGTGTTTCGCGTTTTCGGGCAGAGGAGCCGGAGGGGGGAAAGTTGCGGGTTCGATAGGTTAGGGGGGTGTGGTGGACGAACGGACTGCGTATCCGGAATCGTCTCGTCGTTCTGAGCAACTTTCATGTTGAAAATATTTTAATCCGGATTACGGATTAAAAGATATGATTTTTAAAAGATTTTATTAATTTCAGGAATTTAATTAATTATTTAATTAATTTCGAAAATGCTTTTATGACATCAGCATGATGTCATGCTGACATCATCAGTCAACAGGGTTGACCGAGTCAACCTGACATGTGGGTCCAGTGGGACCCACCTGTCATTCCCTATTTAGGTTAATTAGGGTTTAGGTTAATTAGTTAGCTTAATTAACTGTTTAGTTTAATTTGTGATTAGGTTAATCTAATCAGGATTAATTAACTTAATTAATTACTTGATTAATTAATTAATATTTAATTATTTAGTTATTATTCATTTATTTATTTATTTATTTTTTATATATTATTTTTATTCCTTTTTTTTTAACAAATGTTCTGGGGCTGGGGCCCGCTAGTCAGTGGCCCAGAGGGCATCGGACCCCACCCGGCAGTGGCCCAGGAGGCCGACCGGGCGCGGGTGCGGGCGCTCGCCCGAACGGGCGTGGGCGCTGCGGGCGCAGCCCAGCAAGGCGTCGCGGGGCGCCGGTGGCGACGGCGAGGTCATGGCCGGAGCGGGGCGCAGCGTGGCCGTGGCCTGAGCGGGACGGCGCGGGCCGGGGTTCCCGGGGGGGGGGGCGCTCGCGCGAGGCCGAGGCAAGGGAGCAGCACGGGGAAGCGGGGAGGGGCCGGCGTCGCCGGAGGGAGAGGAGGCCGGGGGTGCGGTCGCGCACCGGGCGCGGACGGCGAGCCGCGCGGGCGGGAAGAACCGGGACGAGGCCCGTGCGAGGGGGGCGGCGCGGCCGTGCGGGGCCGCGGCTGTGGCCGCGTGGGCGCGTGCGGGCGCCGCCGAGGTGCGGGCGTGCCGGAGCCCGGACGGCGCGGTGAGTGAGCGAGGGGGAGAGGGGAGGGGTCGGGGACGGGACGGCCCGGCGCGGCACGGGCGACGGTGGCGCCGGAGCACGTCGAGCGGCGACGGCCGAGGCGACCTAGGGGGAGAGGGGGAGCGAAGGGGGGAGCTCACGGGGGGGGAGGGGCACGTAGGGTCTAAGCAGCGTGCTCGGGGGCGGCCGGAGAAGACCGGCGAGGAGGAGGGCGAGGAAGCGGCGCTCGACGGCGATGTGGTCCCGGCGAGGTGGGAGACGGGGACGGATCCAAGGCGATGAGGGGGGCGTCGGGCGTGCGGCGAGGGGGGCGCCGGCGTCCTGAGTGGCCGGTCGGGGAGGGGTCGGGGAAGGACGGGGCGGCGTCGGGTGGGGGTGGGGCGCCGGCGTCGGGGTCGACGGGATCGGGGCCGATCCCGATCCGGATCGGTGGGGGGGGAAGAAGGGGATCGAGGGGGGAGTGGGGGCGGTTAGGGTTTCGGTCGGGTGGACCGGGGCGGTAAGTAGGCTGGGGCGCGGGGTGCGGCTGGGCCGGCCTGGCGGCCCGATGGTCTGCTGGGCCGTGGCCCAGCGAGGGGGGGGGTTCTTCTTCTTTCTTTTTTTTTTGTTTTCTTGTTTCCTGTTTTCCTTTTCTTTTATTTTTTTTTCTATTTTATTCTTTTAACTTTTGTTTTATAAAATATAAATACAACTCCTAAATTAATGTTATAATTTATTCTACTGCCCCAAAAAGTTTGACACCTAATAAAAAATAGTTTGCATTATTATTAATTATAAAAGGCATTTAATTAATTGTCACAGCTGTTGTTTTAATTACTCTAGAGCCTTTAACATATCATAAAATTGTGGTTTCTCCACAATAATTACCTGTGCATTATTTTGTTCACTCCGAACATTTTAGTTTTAAAATTTTAAGACTTTTATTGTTTGCCTGATTTTGAACTTGAATTTGAATCGGTTTCGAACTAACTCGAGATTAGCAACTATAATTGAGGTGACGTGGCATCATTAGCAGAGGAGCACTGTAGCTTAATTACCCGGGCGTCACAGTAGGCCCTTTAATGAGTCCCTCGTCCGTCCCATCGCTGGCCCTTCATACAAGCCCTCGTCCGCCGCAATAGATCCGCCTCATCGAAAGCACTGTACAACACGCCTGCCGAGGACTTCGTCCACTGCACAGAACCCGCTCCACGGACGCCATATTCAACTCCACCGGTCTTGCTTTACCGATGCCGCAGCCTCATCAGGTTATTTACATTTGTACTCCTTCGGTTTTTCTCTTTATCGTGCAACTTTTCACTTACCACAGATGAGCTTTCTTGTATGTCAACAGGCGCCGCAACCGTAGCACCGGACCCGCTTCAGCAACAGCGACAGCCGATCCAAACTCAACCGCAACACGAGCACCATCGACGATCCTTAGCTATGAAGTATGACAACGATACCCATACGCCGCCGAGAATTAGGTACTATTATCCAACGGCCGGTGCCTACGTTCACTTAGCATAAGCACCGCACCTTTGAATTTCTTCAGGGCATCATTCAATTTTTCATGAGACGCGTTATTCTGCTTGCACCTGTAGGGCCATACTTTTGGAAGCGAACATGTTACATGTGCTAAATTACATACCAGTGCACATATAGTTAATATGATTTAGTTTTGTCCTAAGTATTACCGTACTTCCTAGATATCACTGCCTACTATTTTAGTTCTTGCATGATATATTTATGATAATGGTGTTGTTATAATGCCACATATTGGTTCCATCAGACTGCTTCATGTTCTCTATGCTTAATTACACATCAGCAAACTAGCATGTGGTTCCACTGCTTTTTGTTCATTTTACCCTACATTTTCTGATGCTAGCTATTACATCACTACTACGAGCCTCTGTTCATTACTTCTTTGTGTGTTCTTGATCTTCCCAAGTTGCATGACTAATTTGATGCTTCTATTAATTATGGAGCTGCCAACCCCATCAAGCAAAATATTTGTTCTTTTGGGGCTGGTACCTCGAACAAGCATAAAAAAAGAGGGAAGCAGATATATTGTTGTGTATGCACACACCCTTTTTTCATTAGTTTAGATAAACCATTGATGATCAATTTGGACCGGTGCATGCGATTAAAATTAATTTTACCTACATAGAGGTTGCAGAATAAACTACAACAACTAGATTTGCAACCACGGGATGCTGACGATATCTTCAAGGAACATTGCAACAACAGCGAGGCTTCACAGCAACATATGGTAAGCCAGTGTGTTTTAGTACATGTGAAATTTAATGCGAGTGGGCTGCTTTCTTGGCTTGTGCCCTCAACCTGTAATCCTATAGAATTACAAAATAGTTCAGTTGTCTGCTTTGCTGTATTGCTTGATTCGAATGCTTGTTTGTTACTTGTTACACTATACCTGAGTTGGACAATATGTCAGCAGTGCCTGCTGTACTATCATAAAGAAATGCATGCCTAGTTCATTTGAGTCCTTAAATTTTCCTCTAAACTTCCTCACAAGAATATCTTTGTAGTTTATATGAGGCCACACTGTTAGGTGCTTTCTCAGATTCTTTCAACTGCTTAGATGCCTTGGCAACTTAAATATAGTGGTGGTACACTCCCTTTCAACTAGGGATGTCAACTGGGTACCGATTAAAGTCCACTAGTGGTATGATAGTTCAAAAGAATTTTTTTTGAGGAAAATTAACTAGGGAGCTAGCAAAAACTAACTAGATGGGACTGGTGGATGTCGTTTATTTGCCACTTACATCCCTAGTTTCATCTTACCATTTTAATTTCTTTTCGGTTTGATGCTGCTTCGAACCATTTAAATATAGCTTGCCATGCTCGGCAATAATTCATATGTCGTTTACCATGTAAGCTTACTGCCTGGGTCATGTGATAACTATCTCTTACTTATGTCCAGCGGAAACCTTTCAGGATGTCGTTCACACTAGGACACAATGTACAACCCCAGAATCTATTTGTGGAAGCAGTGCGCCATCCATGTTACCATATGGTAGCAGTTCAGAGGCCACACCGCCGGAGAGCATTCTAAGCACAGATATTATAGTTTTTCAGGCTCTACTAGAGGCAGAAAGAGAAGGTGTGTCTGCCATGAATGAGGTAATCTTTATCTTGAGGCTGGAAGTTATGCAATTAGCGGCACGCATTATGCAAGCAACCCAAGAATTGGAGGAAGTAAGAATGTTGCATTGGATTATTGTACTTGCCGGCTCTTCTTTAGATACCAGTTGAAATTGTCATTACATTATTGTACTTGCATGTTGTGTCATGGCTCTGAATGGATTATGTTGTAAGACCCCCTATGTTGTCCATGTGTTGTAATGATCCGAATTTTTTAGGCGAGGTAATCCTCAGTACTTGTATGATTGACATAAGGTGAACTGGTTTTCATGTTAGCATATTGTATTGGATGAAATAATTGTTTGACTCAAAGTGTATCCAACCTACTGAATTCGAAGATCACGACATTTCTAAATCATAATCATATATAAAGGTGGAATAAATCTTTGTTGTGGTTTTGAAGAAATAAATAAAAAACGTAGAATTATCTATGTATATTCGTAATCGAATACAAATTGGGTTTGAATTTAGTTGCCAGTTCCCATGGTAAACGTGAATGCTAATTCTCCCAAGTTTTGAACGAAGCGGCTAAACACCCACTATAATTTGTGGGCTGCCCGAAGCAAGTGATTGCAAGATGGAAATTACTGTCTACCCCTGGCACTTGACATCCTTATCGACCGGATTTACACAGTTGTCGATAGGGGTAGACTAGTAACTTCAATCAGACGTGACACGACGGCCTCTGAGCCAATTCAGACACGGTGGGCGCCAAACGTGGCCGGCAAAACACATTTGATTCAAGCTCGTCCGAAAGACATGTGTCTCTCCCTCCATTTCCCCATTCATACACGGTGGGCGGCAAAACAAACTCTCCTCGTCCGAAATCGATGTAGGCTAATATTTTAAATAGGGGCAGATGTGTAACTTCCCTCAAATGGACACAACCGCCCTACCTGTCAGCCCTGTTCATACACCGTGGGCGCCAACCGTGGGCGGAAAAACACCCTCTCCTCGCCCGAAATCCTTACCGGCGAATATTTGGGAGATACAAGATTACCATCCTATCCCCAACCTACATGATGTCCGAAATTTTAAATGGGGGATAAGTTCATAACTTTCCCACATTTTAGAGAAGCGCGTTCCAAAGTTAGAGATCCTCCCCCCTCCATTTCCCCATTCATACACCGTCGGCGCCATGACAACCTCCCAACTGCAGCCAGCCTCCTTCGTCCGCCACCCCATCCTGCACCTTGTCGGAGCCGCTACCCCTACCCCGTCGTCCAATGCAAGAGATGGACGTCTCTCATCCACGGTGCTGGACGAGGATCCTTTCATCGTGTCCTCTCGCTTCATCGGCGCCGTCATCCAGCTTGTCATTGCTGCTCCTACGGCGCTGGACAGGATTTATCCCCCGACCCGGTCGTCTGCCGTCTAAAGTCTTCTTCCCTGCCCCCAACAGACATTGCACCCGCAGCACCCTCAACGTATCAGCAGAGGCCTACACGGCGTCGCAAGAGAGGTGGTACTCTTCCGTATGTGCTTAAGTTATTGATCTCACCTGGAAAATAGATTGTAATTTGTTTACTGTACTTTTCTTGTCCATACCAAATCGTAGTGGCTAGTTGAAAGCAAACATTGGTTGCGAAGTAGCTTTGTCCGGTTTGCACCTTCAGACCCGCCATAGCACGGGCACTATACTCGTAAAGCTTATATTCCCCCTTTATATTCACTACCATTATCGTACGTGCTTCTTGTCATGCTAGCTTTGCTCCTCAAGACCTCAACCCAAAGCTGACGTGTTCAAATACGAATCTGATATGATGCTCATATCACTAAAATAGAGAACATTTAATTGGTCACCTAATGTTCCTATATTCGTTTCGAAAAGCATGTGCGCCACCCACTGGTCCAGCTAGTTCCACTTTCCTAATTTTACTCTTGATGCTTAGGGTTTTCCCCTTTTATCTACTCTATTATGATCTGCATAGGTGCTTTCTGTTGTACTAGCATTATTCCACCCTTCAAGCTAAACAACACAGCACTCAAAATTCCAAAGCTTAGTTGTTCAAATATGATTGTGATATGATACTGATATTAGTTAACAGACACATTTAATTGGTTAGCTAAAGGTCCGACTTGTGTTTTCAGACAACATAATTGTATTCGATTATTGATGACCCACAAGTGTAGGGGATCTATCGTAGTCCTTTCGATAAGTAAGAGTGTCGAACCCAACAAGGAGCAGAAGGAAATGATAAGCGGTTTTCAGTAAGGTTTTCTCTGGAAGCACTGAAATTGTAGGTGATAGATAGTTTTGTGATAAGATAAATTGTAACGAGTAACAAGTAAATAAAGTAAATAAAGTGCAGCAAGGTGGCCCAATCCTTTATGTAGCAAAGGATAAGCCTGGACAATTTCTTATAATGAGAAAGGAGCTCCCGAGGACACATGGGAATTATCGTCAAGCTAGTTTTCATCACGTTCATATGATTCGCGTTTGGTACTTTGATAATTTGATATGTGGGTGGACCGGTGCTTGGGTACTGCCCTTACTTGCACAAGCATCCCACTTATGATTAACCCCTATTGCAAGCATCCACAACTACAAAGGAAGTATTAAGGTAACCTAACCACAAGATTAAACATATGGATCCAAATCAACCCCTAATGAAGCAACGCATAAACTAGAGTTTAAGCTTTTGTCACTCTAGCAACCCATCATCTACTTATTACTTCCCCATGCCTTCCTCTAGGCCCAAATAATGGTGAAGTGTCATGTAGTCGACATGCACATAACACCACTAGAAGAAAAGACAACATACATCTCATCAAAATATCGAACGAATACCAAATTCACATGACTACTAATAGCAAGACTTCACCCATGTCCTCAGGAACAAACGTAACTACTCACAGAGCATATTCATGTTCATAACCAGAGGAGTAATAATATGCATAAAGCATCTGAACATACGATCTTCCACCAAGTAAACCAATTAGCATCAACTACAAGGAGTAATCAACACTACTAGCAACCCACAAGTACCAATTTGTGGTTTGAATACAATAGATGAACTAGGGTTTTGAGAGGAGATGGTGCTGGTGAAGATGTTGATGGAGATTGAACCCCTCCCGATAAGAGGATCATTGGTGATGACGATGGTGTTTCCCCCTCCCGGAAGGAAGTGTCCCTAGGAGAACAGCTCCACCGGAGCCCTAGATTGGTTCCGCCAAGGTTCCGCCTCATGGCGGCGGAGTTTCGCCCCGTAAGCTTGCCCACAATTTTTTCAGGGTAAAAGCCCTCATATAGCAGAAGATGGACACCGGGGGGCCACCAGGGGGCCCAAGAGATAGGGGCGCGCCCAGTAGGGGTGGGCGCGCCCCCACCCTCCTGGCCAGGGTGTGGGCCCCCTGATGTATTTCTTTCGCTCAATAATTCTTATTAATTCCAAAAACATGTTTCGTGGAGTTTCAGGATTTTTGGAGCAGTTCAGGATAGGTTTCCAATGTTTGCTCCTTTTCCAGCCAGAATTCCAGCTGCCGGCATTCCCCCTCTTTATGGTAAACCTTGTAAAATAAGAGAGAATAGCCATAAGTATTGAGATATAATGTGCAATAACAGCCCATAATGCAATAAATATTGATTTAAAAGCATGATACAAAATGGACGTATCAATTGTCACTTGTTGACTATACTTTCTTGTCCATACCAAATCTTAGTTGTTATTTCAAAGAAAACATCGGTTGCTAACTACCCTTTGCGTGGTTTGCAGCTTCAGATCTGCCATCCCACTGCCACGATCAACACTTTTCCGAGGGAGTCCTCGACTAAGGGGTCCTTGGACAGCCGAACTATATACTTGGGCCGGACTATTGGGCTATGAAGATACAAGATAGAAGACTTCGTCCCGTGTCCAGATGGGACTCTCCTTTGTGTGGAAGGCAAGCTTGCATTTCGGATATGTAGATTCCTTTCTCTGTAACCGACTTTGTACAACCCTCCCGGTGTCTATATAAACTGGAGGGTCTAGACTTCTAGGGTTAGAGTCATAATCATAACCTCATAAGCTAGACTTCTAGGGTTTAGCCATTACGATCTCGTGGTAGATCAACTCTTGAAATATTCATATTCATCAAGATCAATCAAGCAGGAAGTAGGGTATTACCTCCATAGAGAGGGCCCAAACCTGGGTAAACATCGTGTCCCCCGCCTCATGTTACCATTAGCCTTAGACGCACAGTTCAGGACCCCCTACCCGATATCCGCTGGTTTTGACACCGACATTGGTGCTTTCATTGAGAGTTCCACTATGTCGTCGAAGATAGGCTTGCTGGCTCCATTAATCATCTACAACAATGTAGTCCAGGAGGAAATCTTCCTCCCCGAACAGATCTTCGTATTCGGCGGCTTCACACTGCGGGTCAACTCGATTGGCCATCTAGAGCAGATAGATACCTACGCCCCTGGCCATCAGGTCAGATTCCGCGGAGACTTGATCTTCGATGAATTCGAGCCCATGACGGCTGTCCCTGGCCACCATGATGAACATAACCTAGGTTCGTCATTGGGCCACATGCATGATATAGCACCTGTGACCGCCTTGGACCTAGAGCTGGAGCGGACTGTGTTGTCCGAGGACGGGAAGCTTAACCCCGCCACAGAGGCCATAGACTCGGCGGCGCTCGAGCCGCACACAGACCCAGCATCGACCGGGTCTTGTGTCACCGGAACCCCAGACTTGTCTCCGGTCATGGATTCCGGACCACGTGCATCCGCGTCCAATGAACCTAATTGGGCGCCGGTCTTGGAGTTCAGCTCCGCAGATATCTTCCAGCACTCGCCTTTTGGCGACGTGTTAAATTCATTGAAATCTCTCTCCCTATAAGGGGATTCTTGGACGAACTATGTCCGGCTCGAATGGGAAGCGGATGATGAAGAAATTCGTTCCCCACCCACCACCCACTTTGTAGCCACTGTCGACGACCTAACCGACATGCTTGACTACAACTCCGAAGACATCGATGGTATGGACGACGATGCCGGAGAGGATTAGGAACCACTGCCTATAGGGTGTTGGACAAACACCTCCTTGTACGACATATACATGGTGGATACACCCAAAGAAAACAACGACGACAATGAAAATCCAGTCGAGGATAAACCTCCTGAGATACAGCTGAAGCACCGACGTCAGCGGCGCCGCTCCAAGCCATGCCGCAACAAAAACAGCAATACCGTCACAAAAGAGGACAACACTCCGGACGGTGCCGAAAACAATGAAGACCCCATTGAGCCAACCTCCGAACAGAAGGAACGGGGCGATGGGCGAGTCAACCCTGGCGAACAAGCCATGAACGAAGACTGGGAGGATAGCAAGTACCTTCCGCTCTCCGAGGACGAGGTTCGCCTCGGTGATGAAGATTTCATCGTGCCTGAAGAGCCCACTGAACAGGAACGCTTTAAGAGTGAGCTAATTGCCACTGCAAGAAGCCTGAAAAAGAAGCAGCAGCAGCTTCAAGCTGATCAAGATCTGCTCAATGAAACATGGACCGATGTCCTGGCAGCCGAGGAATATGGCCTCGAGCGCCCAACCAAAAGCTACCCGAAGCTCAAACTGTTACCACAGTTCGACGACGAAGCACTGGAGCCCGTCCTACCAAGGTACAATACGGCTGACCGACCACCACGTGGCCGGGACAAAGCGGCACCTCAAGTCAAATACCAGCCCGCACTACCTCGCCGAACAAACAGAAATACAATAGCTCGGGGATATACACATGACTACTAATAGCACCACTAGAGGAAAAGACAACATACATCTCATCAAAATATCAAACGAATACCAAATTCACATGACTACTAATAGCAAGACTTCACCCATGTCCTCAGGAACAAACGTAACTACTCACAAAGCATATTGATGTTCATAATCAGAGGAGTAATAATATGCATAAAGGATCTGAACATATGATCTTCCACCAAGTAAACCAATTAGCATCAACTACAAGGAGTAATCAACACTACTAGCAACCCATAGGTACCAATTTGTGGTTTGGATACAAGATTGGTTCCGCCAAGTAAATAAAGTAAATAAAGTGCATCAAGGTGGCCCAATCCTTTATGTAGCAAAGGATAAGCCTGGACAATTTCTTATAATGAGAAAGGAGCTCCCGAGGACACATGGGAATTATCGTCAAGCTAGTTTTCATCACGTTCATATGATTCGCGTTTGGTACTTTGATAATTTGATATGTGGGTGGACCGGTGCTTGGGTACTGCCCTTACTTGCACAAGCATCCCACTTATGATTAACCCCTATTGCAAGCATCCACAACTACAAAGGAAGTATTAAGGTAACCTAACCACAAGATTAAACATATGGATCCAAATCAACCCCTAATGAAGCAACGCATAAACTAGAGTTTAAGCTTCTGTCACTCTAGCAACCCATCATCTACTTATTACTTCCCCATGCCTTCCTCTAGGCCCAAATAATGGTGAAGTGTCATGTAGTCGACATGCACATAACACCACTAGAAGAAAAGACAACATACATCTCATCAAAATATCGAACGAATACCAAATTCACATGACTACTAATAGCAAGACTTCACCCATGTCCTCAGGAACAAACGTAACTACTCACAGAGCATATTCATGTTCATAACCAGAGGAGTAATAATATGCATAAAGCATCTGAACATACGATCTTCCACCAAGTAAACCAATTAGCATCAACTACAAGGAGTAATCAACACTACTAGCAACCCACAAGTACCAATTTGTGGTTTGAATACAATAGATGAACTAGGGTTTTGAGAGGAGATGGTGCTGGTGAAGATGTTGATGGAGATTGAACCCCTCCCGATAAGAGGATCATTGGTGATGACGATGGTGTTTCCCCCTCCCGGAAGGAAGTGTCCCTAGGAGAACAGCTCCACCGGAGCCCTAGATTGGTTCCGCCAAGGTTCCGCCTCGTGGCGGCGGAGTTTCGCCCCGTAAGCTTGCCCACGATTTTTTCCAGGGTAAAAGCCCTCATATAGCAGAAGATGGACATCGGGGGGCCACTAGGGGGCCCAAGAGATAGGGGCGCGCCCAGTAGGGGTGGGCGCGCCCCCACCCTCCTGGCCAGGGTGTGGGCCCCCTGATGTATTTCTTTCGCTCAATAATTCTTATTAATTCCAAAAACATGTTTCGTGGAGTTTCAGGATTTTTGGAGCAGTGTAGGATAGGTTTCCAATGTCAGCTCCTTTTCCAGCCAGAATTCCAGCTGCCGGCATTCCCCCTCTTCATGGTAAACCTTGTAAAATAAGAGAGAATAGCCATGAGTATTGAGATATAATGTGTAATAACAGCCCATAATGCAATAAATATTGATATAAAAGCATGATGCAAAATGGACGTATCAACTCCCCCAAGCTTAGACCTCGCTTGTCCTCAAGCAGAAACCAATATGGAAAAATATGTCCACATGTTTAGAGATAAAGGTGTTGATAAAAATAAAATACGGACATGAGGGTATCATGATCATTCTTATAACAGCAACATACATAGATTTTATCATATGTATTCTTATGCTCAAGTAACAATCAAATCACAATGTCAAGTATGGTTCAAAAACTTCATTGAGAACTAACAAACTATGATCTCTGTCATTGAAGCAATTGCAATTTATCATAACATCAGAAAGAGTCAACAATAGAGCTTTTCAGCAAGTCCACATACTCAACTATCTTGTAGTCTTCTACAATTGCTAACACTCACGCAATACTTGTGGTTATGGAGTTTCAGTCGGACACTGAGAAAGATAGGGGCTTATTGTGTTGCCTCCAAACGTATTCACCTTTAGGTGATGTCAACAATAATAGCCCGTGCTAACTTACATCCAATTGGGTATATATATATATCATGATCTTTCAAACACAAGGAGCTTGCCATAGGATAAAATGAAAAAGGGAAAGGTGAGGATCACCTTGCCTCAAGCATAAAGTAAAAACATAAAGTAAAAGATTGGCCCTTCGCAGAGGGAAGCAGAGGTTGTCATGCGCGTTTAGGGTTGGATGCACAAAATCTTAATGCAAAAGAACGTCACTAAGATCGTATAAAGCTTATTTTCTGTGCACTAATAAGTCATACATATTTAGATAGCAATTTTTATTATGTAGTCCGTCGCTTTTATTACTTCCACAACAAGATCGTATAAAGCTTATTTTCTCTGCACTAATAAGTCATACATATTTAGATAGCAATTTTTATTGCCTGCAACATGACAACTTACTTGAAGGATCTTACGCAATCCATAGGTAGGTATGGTGGACTCTCATGGAAAAACTGGGTTTAAGGATATTTGGAAGCACAAGTAGTATCTCTACTTAGTGCAAGGAATTTGGCTAGCATGAGGGGGAAAGGCAAGCTCAACATGTTTGGAAGGTCAATGACAATATACTTTAACTGAGATGTGAGAAAACATAAACCATTACGTTGTCTTCCTTGTCCAACGTCAACTCTTTTAGCATGTCATACTTAATGAGTGCTCCCAATCATAAAAGGTGTCCAAGATAATATATTTGCATGTGAGCCTCTCTTTCCTTATCACTTCCTATTAATTGCAATGATGACCAAGACTACGTTTATCAACTCCCAACAACTTTTATGCCTCGTACTTTCTATGTGTGAAGTCATCACTAACCATAAGATCAATATGAACTCTTTTATTCTTTCTACTTCCTCAAGATCATAGCAACATAGCAAAGCACTTGACTCAACACTAATCTTATTATAAATAGCTCACGTACTCGATTACAAAAAGAGATCACAAAGCAAAACTCAAAACTACTTGATATCAAAACTTCAATCTACTAGATCAAGATACTACTAAAAGGATCAAACTAAATAAAACGGTAAAGATAGGAGTGTGATGGTGATACAATACCGGGGCACCTCCCGCAAGCTTGGCAGTTGCCAAGGGGAGTGCCCATACCCATGTGATTATGTCCTCGGAGGTGATGGAGGTGGTGATGATGAAGATGTAGGCTTCTTCCTCAATTTACGCTTGAGTATAGTATTTTTGTCTTTTAGGTCCTCTATCTCCTGCTCAAGGATTAATACTCTTTTGCACAATTCCTGTTTATTTTCCTGCAAGAGACGAAAAGGGATAAACTCAATCTTTGGCTTCTTTGCTCTATCAGGAATGCTTGAGTTCTTAAACTCCACATGCATATCCCCAGGTTGGGGTAACGGGGTTTCGTCCTCGTCTGAACTCGTCTCCTCCTTTCCCTTAGGCTCATAGTCTTCTTCTTCTTCAGAGGTCCAGCCATCATGCTCTAGGTCCCCATAGACCTTAGGGTCTGCAAGGTAATCAGCCACATAGGTTTCCCCTTCCGAATCTTGAGATGACATAATGCTCTAAATCTGCAAGAGAAACAACTCGAAACGAAAACAGAGGATATTTGCGTGATACGGTGGTCAAAACCTTCGGGAGTTTATATAATGATTTTTTACCGACAAAAATACATAACGTGCAAGAAAATGGAGTCCGGGAGGCACACGAGGTGTCCATGAGACAGGGGGGCACGCCCAGTAAGGGTGGGCGTGCCCTCCGCTCTCGTGGAGGCCACGTGTCCCTTTCGGACTACTTCTTTCTTCCTAAAATTCTTAAATATTTCAAAACTGATAAAAATTCCCATTGGAGTTGTTTTGGAGTCGGTTTACTTACCGTACCACATACCTATTCCTTTTCGGAGTCTGGAACATTCTGGAAAGTGTCCCTTATGTATTCCTCTGGGGTTACGGTTTCAATAATATTAGTTTCAACATTGATAGGATTACTTGAAATATAATGTTTTATTCTTTGACCGTTCACCACCCTCGGACTTGTGCCTTCGAAGTTGTTGATTTTTATGGCACCAGAACGATAGACCTCCTCGATAACGTAAGGACCTTCCCATTTAGAGAGAAGTTTTCCTGCAAAAAATCTTAAACGAGAGTCGAATAATAACACATAATCACCTATGTTAAACTCATGCTTCTAAATTCTTTTATCATGCCAGTGTTTGACTTTTTCTTTGAATAGCTTGGCATTCTCATAGGCTTGGGTTCTCCATTGATCAAGTGAGCTAATATCAAACAACCTCTTATCACCGGCAAGTTTGAAGTCATAGTTGAGCTCTTTAATAGCCCAATATGCCTTGTGTTCAAGTTCAAGAGGCAAATGACACGCTTTAGCCCACGCTACCTCGCCGAACAAACAGAAATACAACAGCTCGGGGATATACACATGACTACTAATAGCACCACTAGAGGAAAAGACAACATACATCTCATCAAAATATCGAACGAATACCAAATTCACATGACTACTAATAGCAATACTTCACCCATGTCCTCAGGAACAAACTTAACTACTCACAAAGCATATTCATGTTCATAATCAGAGGAGTAATAATATGCATAAAGGATCTGAACATATGATCTTCCACCAAGTAAACCAATTAGCATCAACTACAAGGAGTAATCAACACTACTAGCAACCCATAGGTACCAATTTGTGGTTTGGATACAAGATTGGATACAAGAGATGAACTAGGGTTTTGAGAGGAGATGGTGCTGGTGAAGATGTTGATGGACATTGACCCCCTCCCGATAAGAGGATTGTTGGTGATGACGATGGTGATGATTTCCCCCTCCCGGAGGGAAGTGTCCCCAGGAGAACAGCTCCGCCGGAGCCCTAGATTGGTTCCGCCAAGGTTTCGCCTCGTGGCGGCAGAGTTTCGTCCCGTAAGCTTGCCCATGGATTTTTCTAGGGTAAAAGCCCTCACATAGCAGAAGATGGACACCGGGGGGCCACCAGGGGGCCCAGGAGATAGGGGGGGCGCCAAGTAGGGGTGGGCGCGCCCCCCACCCTCCTGGCCAGGGTGTGGGCCCCCTGATGTATTTCTTTCGCTCAATAATTCTTATTAATTCCAAAAACATGTTTCGTGGAGTTTCAGGATTTTTGGAGCAGTGCAGGATAGGTTTCCAATGTTTGCTCCTTTTCCAGTCAGAATTCTAGCTGCCGGCATTCCCCCTCTTCATGGTAAACCTTGTAAAATAAGAGAGAATAGCCATGAGTATTGAGATATAATGTGTAATAACAGCCCATAATGCAATAAATATTGATATAAAAGCATGATGCAAAATGGACGTATCAACTCCCCCAAGCTTAGACCTTGCTTGTCCTCAAGCAGAAACCGATATCGAAAAATATGTCCACATGTTTAGAGATAAAGGTGTCGATAAAAATAAAATACAGACATAAGGGCATCATGATCATTCTTATAACAACAACATAAATAGATTTTACCATATGTATTCTTATGATCAAGTAACAATCAATTCACAATGTCAAGTATGGTTCAAAAACTTCATTGAGAACTAACAAACTATGATCTCAGTCATTGAAGCAATTGCAATTTATCATAACATCAGAAAGAGTCAACAATAGAGAAACATAACCACGTCCAGGCCGAAAACTGCAGACGAGCTCCATCTGAACTACGTCACGACTTGGCCCGATATAGAGGCGCCACACACCCCCTCTGCTTCACTGACGAAGTAATGGGATATGATTTCCGAGAAGGGTTTAAACACATAAACATCGAATCATACGATGGCACAACAGACCTCGCGGTGTGGATTGAGGATTTTCTTCTCCACATTCATATGGCCCGCGGCGATGATCTTCATGCCATCAAATACCTCCCGCTCAAACTCAAGGGACCAGCTAGATACTGGATAAACAGTCTGCCCGAAAACTCCATTGGCAGCTGGGAAGAATTGAAGGGCGCCTTCCTCGACAACTTCCAAGGCACATATGTCCGACCTCTGGATGCCGATGACCTAAGTCACATAATACAGCAGCCCAGAGAGTCAGCCAGGAAATTTTGGACTCGGTTCCTAACTAAAAAGAACCAGATTGTCGACTATCCGGATGCTGAAGCCCTGGCGGCCTTTAAGAACAACATCCGTGACAAATGGTTGGCTAGACACCTCGGCCAGGAAAAACCAAAGTCCATGTCAGCACTTACGGTACTCATGACCCGCTTCTGTGCGGGCGAAGACAGCTGGCTAGCCCATAGC
This sequence comes from Triticum aestivum, assembly GCF_018294505.1. NCBI lineage: Eukaryota > Viridiplantae > Streptophyta > Magnoliopsida > Poales > Poaceae > Triticum > Triticum aestivum. The sequence goes on along the minus strand of NC_057813.1, from coordinate 357,907,023 downwards.
AACAACAACACTAGCGGACCTTGCAATTCTGAAGCCAGAAACAGCAATGGCAAGCCCCGGCGCAATAGACACAAGCGTCGAAACAATGGTGATAGTACCAAAGACACGGCGGTCAATGTCGGATTCAGTGGCTCTAAGTCCAGTCAGTGGAAGAAGCCATTCAAAAGGAACAATCCAGGCCCGTCCAGTCTGGACCACATACTAGATCAACCATGCCAAATCCATGGCACTCCGAATAAACCAGCCAATCATACCAATAGGGAATGTTGGGTTTTCAAACAGGCCAGCAAGTTAAACGCCGAGAATAAGGAGAAAGGGTCCAAAGCGAGGACGATGACGAGGAATCCCGACCACCGAACATAGGGGGACAGAAGAACCCCCCCCCCCCCAAGTTAAAATGGTGAACATGATATACGCCACCCATATCCCCAAGAAGGAGCGCAAGCGTGCACTCAGGGACATCTAAGCGATGGAGCCTGTCACCCCAAAATTTAACCCATGGTCCTCCTGTCCGATCACCTTCGACCGCAGGGACCATCCGACCAGTATCCGTCATGGCGGTTCAGCCGCACTAGTCCTAGACCCAATTATTGACGGAATCCATCTCACGCAAGTCCTCATGGATAGTGTCAGCATCCTGAACCTGCTCTGTCAGGATACAGTGCGTAAAATTGGTATCGACCCCTCAAGAATCAAGCCCACAAAAACCACCTTTAAAGGTGTCATACCATGTGTAGAGGCCTGTTGTACGGGCTCAATCACACTAGAGGTGGTCTTTAGATCCCCGAATAATTTCTGAAGCAAAGAGTTAATCTTCGATGTCGTCCCCTTCCGCAATGGCTATCATGCACTGCTCGGACGGACTGCATTTGCTCGATTCAATGTGGTACCGCACTATGCTTACCTCAAGGTCAAGATGCCCAGACCTCGTGGTGTTATAACAGCCAATGGAAATACGGAGTGCTCCCTCCATACTGAGGAACACACCACGGCCCTTGCAGCAGAAGCACAGAGTAGCCTTCTTAGGCAGAACCTTAATTCGGCAGTAAAGCCCCCGGACACCGTTAAGCAAGTCCGAACTACTCTGCAGCAGGACCGTCCATCTCGTCCAGAGCTCAACTAGCAATCCGGCCTTTGTCCCAGTTCCAATCAAGCAGTGAAAATCGTGTCACGCGTACATAACTACGCACTTAAAGTACCATGTGCAGGGTCAGAGGCACAGCTAGACCGCGGTCCACAATGCGGCTCAACCGCTTCCGGATCCACATTCCTTCACTTTTTCTCTTTCTTTCAGGTTTTTCTCCTCTCAAGGCTTATTCCGATAACCTGATCGTCGGACCCATCACGGGACGGATACACCAAGAAGGCAAGGGGCTTTGACGTACAAGGGAATACCCAGGTGGTCTCTGCTAACGATCGCTATACCTGTTTTACATACCCGCATGCAGCTCGCTCTTGGTCACGGCATGTTAAATAGCCTACATGCTTATCGCATTATTTGTACAAGTACGCCTCAATGTATCAATCAAATTACAATGGAAAATAGTTTGCGGCTCAATATTCTTGGCGTCAGCTTAATACTTGACTCTTTCCTTGTCTTTGTATTTATTACTTGTTGCACCTGTACACTCTGGTACGTATTAGTTCGCCAGGGGCTTCATCACGCCCCGCAACATGGCAATAAAGTCTGAATGCTTTTACAGTATAGTTCAGCACCCCGAACTAATAGCATTATATGCATCGGCTCCGAATCATGTCTTTGGTCAATAGTTGGGTTGCCCGGCTCCTGTGCTTACTACCTTACGTTCCGCTATATCGGCTAGGGTAGTAAACGGAGAACTGTTGTGACTGTGTCCCGGTTCTTCCGGATGAGCACCTCAGTAGAGAAAGCCGAAAACTGACTGTCATGATGCGGCGAGAGCTGGTTAGCTGTTCGAGAGGTCTTCAAATCCTTAGAGATTTTTTCCGCTTTGTGCGAGGAATCGGTTCTTACCCGATTAGGCGTGTCTAGCGCCCCAACTTCGGTCTTCCGAATACCAGGGGCTTCACCAAAATTTTCATTGTCAAACTCCTATGGCTAAGGGAGGGTGATAAAGCAGTATAGTCCGATTGCCTTGTTCGTTGCGTTAAACACCTCTTTTGAGGACCAAAATTAAGAATAAAGAGTGTTTATATTTATCCCGAACACCTCGTACTATCTATGTGGGGCCAGAGCCGACTACTGGCCAACTCTCAGATTTCATAAACGGCCGGACATGAGGTAAAATTTTAAAGTAACAAGCATTATATTACATAACGAGCTGGTTTCATAATTATAGGACAGGATAAAACGATGTTTTCATGGGAATATAACATCCTTCATGCATTGCTCTGCCAAAAGGCGGGATCCCTCCAGGACACTGTCAAAATACATCTCGGGACGGCGGTGCTCCTTGCCCTCAGGCGGCCCCTCGGTCATCAGCTTCTTGGCATCCATCTTCGCCCAGTGCATCTTGGCGCGGGCAAAGGCACCTTCAATGTAGACTGATCGCTTTACAACTTCAAGCCATGGGCAGGCACTCACAAGCTGCTTTATGAGTCCGAAGTAGCTACTGGGCATGGGCTCGGCAGGCCATAGCCGGACTATTAGGTCCTTCATGGCTGGTTCGGCCGCCTTGTGCAGTTCGACCAGCTGTTTCAGGTGGTCGCTAAAGGGCACTAGATGCTCTGGTCCAAGGTATTGCGACTAGAATAGCTTCTCCATAGAGCTCCCTTCTTTGGCTCGATAAAACTCGATAGCATATGATATGCTGCGCGGCAGATCCGTGAACGCCCCTGGAGAGCTCCAAATTCGGGTAAGTGAAAGGAACGTCTCCTTCACATACTTGCTTTGCATAATGAAAGCCTTACTCGCCGTGATATTCTTGGCCACCTGGATTTCCTGGAGGGTGCTTTGGGCTTCAGCCCGGACATCTTGTGTGCTCTGGCGGGCCTTGGTAAGTTCGGACTCTCGAGTCTTATAATCACGCTCCAAGGACTCATACTTCTTGACGACGTCCTAGAGCTCTTGTTGGACCTCACTGACACGGGCCTCCTGCTTCTCGTGCGTGACGTGTTCCTTGGCCGCTTTGTCCTCGGCATTGGACAATGCCTTCTGGAGTGCTGCCACCTCGGTCATGGCCCCTATTGAAGTTCATGACACTTTAGTCAGCATGAACCATTCATCCTTCCTAACTATACACGCAGGTTACTACATACCTTTGCTTTCATCAATCTGCTTCCTCACGAGGCCGAGCTCTTCCTCGGCCCGCTCCAAGTTCTGCTTTAGTCCAGAGACCTCCGCAGTATGAGCGGCAGCGGCTAGCAGCGATGCCTGCTTATTCACATAGACATATTATGTTAGACTCCTGCGAAAATTATTTTGATCCTCTGTTCGGCTTTTCTTTCTGAACACCGAATAGAGCATCAGGGGCTACTGTCTACACTGTGATATTCTTTTACACTTATATTTCTTACCTCAAAGCCTGTTAGAAGGCTAGTGCAAGCTTCAGTCAACCCGCTTTTCGTGGCTTGGACCTTCCCAATCACCGCACCCATTAGGGTACGGTGCTTGTCAACCATGGAAGCGCCTTTCAGCGCTTCCAGCAACCTGTCCGGTGCCTCTTGTTGGACAGAGGTCACTGGCAGCATAGGCGTGCCCCTTCCCTTCAAAGGGGGTCGCTCGCCTGATTCCGGAACCGCAGGGGTCTCCGGAATTGTATTCCGATGAGGGACGAATTGAATACGGCCCCCGTCGTTAGTGTCCATAGGTGTCTGCTCCCCCATGTGTTCGGCAGCCAAGGCTTCGCCCTTTGGCCCCTCCTGTACGGCCACCGGATTCCCTCTCGGGATGCGGATCCTTCGGGACAATGCTTCGGTGCCATCCAGGTCCCAGGGAGAGGTGGCTGACGGAAGGGTCTAGCTATTCATCACCGCTGGGTCCAGTGAATCCTCTGATGAGGACCGCTCGAGGAGGGATTGAGCCGGACTGCAAGTGCATAATGTAAGCACGTTAAAATAATAGAGTAAAGAATATGGATATGAGTACATGTCCGCACACTTACGATTCGGCCAGGGGCTTCTCCCTAGGCTGCCACTCCCAGCTGCTGTTGGTGGCTGTTGTGGAGCTATCCGGAAAGGAAGCCTTCCCTTTCTTGGACGCCCCGACCTCCGGATGCGTGGGGGCTGTCCTTTTCTTTTTTCAACATGCGGAAGGGGAGTGGATTTCTTCCTCTTCCTCCACTTCTTCCTGTCTTTGGCAGAGGAGCACGCCTCGGCATCTTCGGACGTCACGTCCGAAGTACCCCTATGCCGGAGACCACTTCTGGTCCCCTTGGCCTTCTTCTCCGCCCCTTGTAAGGCACTGGAATCAGCATCTTCATCAGGAGCGGGGTCTCTGGGCCTTCGGGTAGCGGGGCCGGACAGTCAATATGTTTACCATCTCTGTACAGTCCTGAAATAATCGATAGAGAGACTTAGAGGCCTTCCTCTCATAGCGAGTAAAGGGAACACCTTGAAAACATGTAAGGACTTACCAGAATTGCAGTATGGGTCAGGTCGTGCCCACTGTCGGATATCGGGTTCTGGCAAAACCCTTAAGGTTCGAACTCTGGGGTGCGCGCGAAGATCTTCCCCCTACCATTCCATGTCCCAACGCCTCGCTACTAAACTACACGATGAACAACACAAGGGACACAAGGTTTATACTGGTTCGGGCCATCATTGTGGTGTAATACCCTACTCCAGTGTGTGGCGTGGTGGATTGCCTCAGGGGCTGATGACGAATAGTACAAAGGAAGAACAACCTCGCGAGAGGTGTTCTTGGGCTGGAGCGGTGTACTACTTGGGTGAGTTCAATCGCCTCTGGGTCAGATGAGAACTCGATATGATCGGCCCTCTACTGTGGTAGATATCCCTATATATAGAGGCCCTGGTCCTCTTCCCAAATATTGAGCGGGAAGGGAGCCAACAACGACCATTTTGAAGGGGAACATCTGGTACAAGTTATCCTGACTAAAGTTGATCTTCGACTGCCAAAGGCACTGGCGATGACGCCATATTGGGCCCCACGGTGACCTCCATCCTGCCGCTCTGCTGGTCTTGGTCTCGTTGCACCGAAATGGTAACCTTTGCTTGATGCCTCGGTACTCCGCGCCTGCGCTTTCCCCCTTTGCACCAAAGAGGAAACAAAGACACTGCGTAGGCCAGCGCCCGCTTGGTCTCGATCGTCATGGATTGCGTCATGAGCACCTCGCGAGGCACCCCTGCCTTGATCTCTCCGCCTCCTCGCGAGCCTGCCTGGTGAGGCCATTCCTGAGGAAGCCTTGCGTCGTCCGCCCCGCGAGGCTTGGCCCCTCGCGATGGTCTTGAGCTTGAGTTGATGAAGATGGGCCATACTGGGCCACCCCTTTAGCCACGCTGCATGCCGCAAGCAAGCAAGTCTGGGGACCCCCGTTCCCAGAATGCCGATAGTAGCCCCCGGGCTCAAGGAGCGCTCGGACTTGGCTTAGCAGCGAAGTGAAAGGGCAAGTGCAGAGCACCGCGGGCCTCCACAGCCTGCGGCCTTGGTCGCCGCGTGGCGGTTGATTGAACGTGGGCATCTTCGCTTCCCGATGCTGCCTCGGCAACTGCCCATCTGACAAAAAGGCTGGCCTGGGTTAGGTTTACCTTGATTGCTCTCATTTGCCTTGCTCCAGATCCCCTTTCTTGCTCTTGCCCTCCTGCTTCCGAAATCTCCAGATCCGCCTCATCCTTTCTCCTCCAGCGAGCAATGGTGCCCCGCAAGACCACGGCCGAGGCTCCACCGGCCTGGTACTCGCCGGCTCTGGATCCCCCAACATGACGGAGAAGAATCTCGCCCTCACGCGCCTGATGACGGCGGCGCAAGGCTGCGAGATGGGGAGACTGCACTCCGACCCGGCTCCGCCCAGCAGGAGGACAAGGGGACACCTTCTATCCCTTCTTCATGAGCGCCGTCATCGCTGGCCTGGTGCCTCCTTCCTCTGAGTTCTTCTATGTTGTCCTCTGCCATTATAAGCTGTAGGCTCTGCATCTCCATCCCAACGTTGTTCTTCTCCTGTCAATTTTCACCTACTATTGCGAGGCGCACGTCGGGGTGATGCCTTCCGTGGCCTTGCTGCGCCACTTCTTCTTCCTCTGAGTCACTGGCGCACATACCTCTGCATGCGCTGGCTTTGTCATGTACTCCAAAGCCAATGTGATCTCGAAGGCCGGGAAGAGGGCCGACGGCTTCCAGAGCAAGTAGGTCATGCTGGATTCCGGATGCATCAACTCTCGGCTGGCACTGCCCATGGGGTAGCCCCAGGCCGACGAGGCGTGGTCCCATGCGAAGCTTGACGACTGGCGGGCGAAGCTGGTGCTGGAGAAGATGAAGGCCGACCTAAGGCCTAGCGACATGAAGGTGGCGAAGCTGACCGGGGCCACGCTCCTGAGGGAGTTCCTCGCGCATCGGGTGGCCCCACTTCAGGCGTACTCGCGCCCGTTGTGTAGGCTTGAGGATGCGGACGCCGATCTCCTCCTGAACTCGGAGGCTCTGGCTGATGAGGATCTAGCCGCAGCTCTCCGCTTCCTGGTCGGGGAGGACTTGGCAAGCCTGGAGGGCGCCCCTGTCCCCTTGCGCGACGATTGGGAACATGTGGTGGACACCATGCCCACCTTTGACGGGGACGGTCTGGTGCCAGTGGTGCCTCCTGAGGGCCAGGCGGCGGTGGCGATGATGGAGTTGCCCTCCGATGATTCCGGCGGGGGAGAGGAGGAAGATGAGGAAGAGGAGTGCGACTCGGAGGCAACCACCGAGGAGCCGGGGGAGACTTCCCCCTGGCGCAGGTCCAACGTCCTCTGCTCTATGCCGCACGATGGCGAGGCCGACACCAAGCGAGGGGGAGAGGACCCGCCCGTGATCCTGAAGAAGGACAGGTCAGGGCTGATCTCTGGAGGGTCTACTCCGGCTCCGGTATTGCCCGAAGTCAGTTCCAGTCCTTCTGGTGCGCCCTCCTCTGCTGTCAGACCTCCCGAGGCTGCGCCCCGCAAGAGGCTCTCGGGCTTCAAGCTCGGCCGGAGGCCGTTGGAGCTCGCGGCGACTAAGCACTAAGTACTCGAACTCTGCTTTGCTCTTAATTTTGCTGTCAGGGTCTGACATCCTCCATTGTTTGGGTAGGCTGCCGCCTGCAGCGTAGAGGCTGAAGGGGGCCACGGTAGCCCCGCTTGGGGCAAGCTCGTCTGTTGTGGTCGCGCCTTCGCCTGCGGGAAGGGGAGGCAGTGGAGCTCACACCTCCCCTGCCCGGTCGTCCTCGGGAGGCCAGGAGGGATGCTCTGGTAGGGGGGGTAGCCCCCATGGCCCCGCTGACTCTGGAGGCACCGGCGCTTGACGCTGTCACCGAGGTTGCCAAGGCTCACGAGGTCCCAGCCTCCTAGGCCGTGATTGTGCTGCCGTCTTCTCCTCTTGCTCCTCTGGTCCCTGACTCCTCTGCTTCCTCTGTTGCCCTGGACCGTGCTGCAGCTGAGCTTGGTCGGCTGCGAGAAGATCTCCAGGGCACCGATCCCCGCCTGGTGGTAGGGCGCCTGGAGCTGATTTCTGGTTGGGCTCGCTCTGACGCCTCCGTCCGAGCAGCACTGAGCTAGGCTGCAGCGGCTTCTGAGGAGGAGAAGCAAATTGCCACCCAGGCCATAGCCGCTCGTGATGCGGCATTGAAGGATGCTTCAACTGTCAAGGGCCGCTGCAAGCCACTGGAGGACGAGATGCAAGGTCTGCGTGATGAGCTTGCCAAGGAGGTTCGCACCCGCCAGGCAAAGGAGGACGAGATGAAGGCTCGGGAGGCCACTGATCGCGGCCAATTGCAGACACTGGAGCAGAAGCTGAAGGCGGAGAGGACTGAGCTGGACGCCAAGACGAAGGTCTTGGCCGAGGATCGCGCAGCCTTCGTGGATTACGAGTTGAGATCTCACAGGGCGTTGAAGTCGCTTTATAACGATGGTCTGGAAAAGCCGCTGGCCGGAGCCACAAACGGCCCGCCAAGCTGCTTCCCTTCCTCGTCAAGGCGCTTGAAGAGGTCGTGACCGGCATCGGCCCCATGGCCGAGGTTGAAGCTCGTGTCCTTTCCTCCGCAGCGCTGACGCGGATCCTCAGCCACGTCTACCTTCGCAACCCCAATGCCAACCTTGACGACCTGCTGGAGCCTATGGAAGCCAAGCGCTCCGCCGCTGCTGCTGAGGCCATGAAGGACCGATCGGAGGCCTTGCTGGTGAAGTTCTGCGCATTCACCACTGCGCCCAAGGCAGGTGCTGCTGACTCCGTGGCCTTGGAAGGTGGAGCTGACAAGCGCGACCCCGCCACGAGTGACGGTGCTGCTCAAGGGTGATCTCCTCGTGGCCTCTTTCTTGTTTCTACTCCCCCAACATGCATCGTGCCTCGTGGAGGCGTTTAAACTTGTGTCTGGTATTGTGAGGACAATTTATGGTTTGTAACATTTGCTTCCGAATTTGCGAGATTTTGCGGTTTCCTTCGTATTTGCTTTGTGTTCTACGTCGACAGGGCCCGGCCCCGCACATACCTCAGCTGCCGTTAGCCCCGACCGGATCACCAGGACGGGACCAAGGAGTGAGGGGCTACGTGGCAAGTTAGGCTCCTGAGTCGCGCTGCTCAGGAGCCCCCCTTCACGTGCAAACAACAAATAGGGAGGCGGTGTAGGAGTGGATCTGTCGTTCTATGTCGGCACGGCCCAGCCCCATGCATACCTCAACCGCCATTAGCCTTTCGGAACTAAGGAGTGAGGGGATACGTGACCAGCTAGGCTCCTGAGTCGCGATGCTGAGTTGTCCCCCTTGACGCTCAAACGGTTTTCATACCTTGGCTCCGCTCGGGGAGGGGCGTGCGACGACCAGGGCTGAGGGACCTGGCTGGGTGGCGTGCGCTAGGGCATGACCCGGGCGTAGCCCCCATGTCCAGCCCCCTCGCGTGGCACTCCCGAGGGGGGGCATTGCGATGAGGCAGACAATGAGCTCTGGAGTCCCTGAGATTGATACAGCCATGAGCTGCCCTCAGTTATTTATCACCAGCGCGGAGCATAGCGCTTCCGTATGTGTAAAGGCATAGCCGCTCCTCGGCAGTGTCGTCAGCCAGCACGGAGCATGGTGCTTCCACTGGTACGTGGGAGGGGGGGCCCCTCCGGGAGGAGCTCCCGGGGCGTGTACAACCCCGCCCTGACATGTGGCCGGCACGGTAGGGCTAGACGTGATGTATCTGGGCACTCCTAAGCTAGCGCGGGACTCACGAGGCCCTACCTCAAGGCGGGTTGCGCCTGATCTTGAGCCTTGGGCGGTTGAGGGTTCCTGCAGGGTGGTTAGGTGCAAATGCTCTACATCCTCAGGTCCCGGCCCTCGAGCAAGCTCAACCGCCGCTGGTTTTCCAGGTCGCGATGCCATGGACAAGGCCAGGGGGTGAGGGATGGAGAGCCAGTAAGAGCCCCTGAGTCGCGATGCTCAGGCGCCCCCCTTTTAACGTGCAAGCGGTTTCCATGAGGGAGGAAAAGGGGACCGCGATAGGCGAGAGATGATAATCATAGGCACGTTAAGCATGAAAAGCAAACTGACTTAGGTAACTGTAGGAATGATATATGCCACCGTGTCAGGCCCGAGTGGCTTGGGGATGATGCAGCCCGAGGGGCGCCCCCAGCAAAGTGAACTGAAGACATAAGCAAAAGGGATACATGCCGCAGGGACAGACCCATGCGACCTGGGAATAATGCAGCCATGAGGGCGCTCCTAGCTGAAATGAAACTTGAGAGATGTCACCTGATATCATTGCAGAGTGGGTGTTGGAGTAGCTGACGATGCACGGTGAAGAAGCCGACCCTCACGAGCCATCAGAGCCCTGAGACTCAGGAGGTTCTAGGGGTTCGGGCGGCTCCTCAAGGTCCATCTCCATCTCCGCCAGGAACGCGCATTGCCTGGCCTCCTGAGCTTCCAGAATGCTCCTCATTAGGGGCTGGTGAGCAGCAGCCGCATTCGGCAGGCTGAAAGGCATGGAAACATAGCTGCGCGGTGGACCCTCGCAACATCCACCCATGAATGCCAAAAATGCTCCTGAGACGCGACTCGGTTGAGACCCGGGTAGTCGATGCAGACGTGCAGCCCGCCATCCTCGCCTGGATGGGGAGCTACGCCGGGCAGGCGGCGACCTCCGCGCATGATTCTTGATTCCTGCAGCTCCTAAATGGTCTTGGTGATGAACTCTTGAGGGTTGGGCCCTCCTTGCCTCATGCCTTCCTGAGGGAAATGTGCCGCGAAGCACGCCTCCAAGTGGTGGCCGAGTGCCTCCCTCGTGATCTTGGTAAAGTCGTAGGCCCTCCAGGAGAGAGCTCCCGAGCCTTGCCCGAGGAGGGCGCTGGGCGCGCCTTCCTATGCGATGGAGGGTGGCACCCCTTGGACGGGCGCAGATCCTGGCGCGGCGCCTCCGGAGACACCTGCCTCCTGAGGCCTTGAGCTGGGTGATGTCTTCTTCTTCTTCGGAACTGCCTTGAGAGGGTTCCCGCTCTTGCTATCTGGGTCCTCGACTGATGCAGCTTGGAAGGCACGCTCGAGAGAGCACACCGCGTCTTTCTCTTCGTAGGGGACTGTGATGACACCACCGCTTCCTGGCATCTTGAGGACATTTTAGCCATGGTGAGTCACCACCATGAACTTGGCCAGGGCTGGATACCCGAGGATGGCATTGTATGGCAGGCGAATGTGGGCAACGTTGAAGTCGATGAGCTCGGTCCGGTAGTTCTTGCATTGCCCGAAGGTGACAGGGAGGCGAACCTGCCCTATCGGGGTGTTGGAGCCATCAGTGACTCCTGAGAAAGGCTTGGTTGGTTGGAGCTGATCATATGGCACTTGGAGATTATTGAACGCCTTGACTGACAGAACGTTGAGTCCTGCGCCTCCATCGATGAGGCTCCTGGTGACTTGCACATTGCTGATGACTGGGGAATAAAGCATTGGGAGGACCCCGGCTATAGCCGCACACTTGAGCTGATCCGCTGAGTTGAACGTGATGGAGCATGTGGACCACCTGAGAGGGCGCGTGGCCTCGATCTTGGGGAGGACTGCATTCACCTCGTGAGAAAACTACTTGACGATGCGCTGAGAGGCTGGGGCCTGGGCACCGCCCAAGATGCAAGCGATAGCACGTGGTTCCTGGAAGCCCCCAGCCCCCTCGTCCTGATGATGGTCGTCATTCCTTCTTGGCGGTGGTGGCAGAGGAGGAAGGCTTGCGTTGCCCTGCGGGCGATCCTCGCGAGGCTGTCCCTCCAATCCCCCTCGCGAGGCTGGTCCCGCCAGCGGTCCTCGCGAGGTCGGTCATGCCACTCCTGGAGAGGCCTCGGTTGTCCCATCGTCCTCCACCTCTTCCTCCTCCTCGGTCGTAGACCCGACCGTTGCGCTCAAGGTGTCGCCCGATACGTCCTTCTCAAACGGCCCTCAGCTCTTGGCATTCGTTGGTGTTGTGGGTGTGGAGGTCGTGGTACACGCAGTATCGGCTGCCCTTGGACGACTCCGGCTGGTCCCTGCCGCGCTTCATGTCTGGCTCTATTGCGAGCACAGCTGCTCCTTTGTGCTTCACATCCTTGGACTTAGCTTTCTTTTCTTCAGGGTCAGCGGCTGGGAGCTCGACAAGGGAGAGTCACCCCTCCTCAGCCCTTGCACACTTGGTCACCAGGTTGAACAGCTCCAGAGATGTGCACAGATCCTCGTGGATAGCTAGCTCCTCCTTCATCTTGACGTCGCGGACGCCGTCCGAGAATGCTAAGATGATGGCCTCCTCGGTCACCTTCGGAACCTTGAGGCGAGAGTTGTTGAAGCGCTGGATGTACTTCTGCAGGGTATCTCCAGGTTGCTGCTTGATGCGGCGCAAGTCACCCATGACTGGAGGACGGTCTCGAGTGGCCTGGAACTTGGCGATGAAGGGGGTGCGCATCTCGTCCCAAGAGGAGATCGTGCCAGGAGGCAGGTTCAGGAGCCAGGTGCGGGCACCATCTTTTAACGCCATGGGAAACCAATTCGCATGACCTTTTCATCTCCGTTGGCCGCTTCGATGCCCAGCTCGTAGAGCTGTAGGAACTCCGCGGGGTCAGCAGTGCCGTCATAGCGAGGAGGGAGATCTGGCTTGAACTTGCCCGGCCAAGCAACGCTGCGTAGCTCGGTGGTGAAGGCACGGCAGCCTGCGGTGGCCACGTGAGCCCTTTGCAGACGCGGGGCTTGCTCCTGGGGATTCCCGCGTGCCGCCGCCAGAGGCAGCGCGGGGTCTTGACGTGCCGGTGCAGGGAGCACACGAGCACCTTCTTGGGGACAAGGGATTTCTTGGCAGCTCCTTTCTTGTCACACGGGCGCTGGACGCGGTGGGTCTCGTCCAGGGGCCGCGCGCCTTGGAGCGCGGGCGCCTCTTGGGGAGGAGGTGGCGGAGGCACCTCATGAGCTGCATCACCCACGCAGGACGGAGGGCGAGGCAGCGACAGGGACAACACAGGGGAGCCCCCTGCGGCGCCGACGAGCTTGGTGATGCGAGCGAGCCACTCCTCGTAGAGGTCGTGGATGCGGCGGTAGTGCAAGAGCTCGTGTGCCAGGAGCAACGAGGCATACGAGTTCGTGGGAGCGCGACGGGCGTGTGACGACGAACCAGCTGGAATCAGTGACGGAGTGGGTGTGCGGCCTTCCCGCCGCACCGAGGGATGCAACGACGATGCCTGCTGCTTGTTCCCCGCCAGGCCGGTGGCTGCGTTGGCGGCAAGCGAGAGAGAACGACGGAGAGGCCCAGCGACGGGAGCCATCTGGGCGACGCGGGCGGCGAGAGCAGCCCGACGCTCGGCGTGAGATCGACGAGCGTCAGCCATGGATGCGACGAACGATCGAACACGGAACAACGGAAGAAAGATTCCAGCGCACCCCTACTTGGCGCACCAAATGTCGGATATGGGGTTCCGGCAAAACCCTTAAGGTTCGAACTCGGGGGTGCGCGTGAAGATCTTCCCCCTACCGTTCCATGTCCCAAGGCCTCGCTACTAAGCTACACGATGAACAACACAAGGGACACAAGGTTTATACTGGTTCGGGCCACCGTTGTGGTGTAATACCCTACTCTAGTGTGTGGTGTGGTGGATTGCCTTAGGGTTGATGACGAATATTACAAAGGAAAAACAGCCTCGCGAGAGGTGTTCTTGGGCTGGAGCGGTGTACTACTTGGGTGAGTTCGATCGCCTCTGGGTCAGATGAGAACTCGATCCGATAGGCCCTCTATTGTGGTGGCTATCCCTATATATAGAGGCCCTGGTCCTCTTCCCAAATATTGAGCGGGAAGGGAGCCAACAACGGCCATTTTGAAGGGGAACATTGGGTACAAGTTATCCTGACTATAGTTGGTCTTCGACTGCCAAAGGCACTGGCGATGACGCCGTCTTGGGCTCCACAGTGACCTCCGTCCTACCGCTTTGCTAGTCTTGGTCTCGTTGCATCGAAATGGTAACCTTTGCTTGATGCCTAGGTACTCCGTGCCTGCGCTTGCCCCCTTTGCACCAAAGAGGAAACAAGGACACTGCGTAGGCTAGCACCCACCTGGCACCCGCCTGGTCTCGATCGTCATGGGTTGTGTCATGAGCACCTCGCAAGGTACCCCTGCCTTGATATCTCCGCCTCCTCGCGAGCCTGCCTGGTGAGGCCGTTCCTGAGGAAGCCTTGCATCGTCCGCCCTGCGAGGCTTGGCCCCTCTCGAGGGTCTTGAGCTTGAGTTGATGAAGATGGGCCGTACTGGGCCACCCCTTGAGCCACGCCCCAGGCCGCAGGCATGCAAGTCTGGGGACCCCCATTCCCAAAACACTGACAACCACGATCCTCATCCGTAGCCAGTGCCACCTCGTTCTCCAAATATCCTCGTGCGTCGTGCCGAAGAGTTCTAACAGTATATGGTGCTTTTCCGGGTGTACTCCCACAGGTGGCAACTCCGGTGTTGGCATGGAAGAATCCGGCGGACGAGCATGACCTGGACCATGTCGACGAGCTTCACTTTCTTGATTATCATATTCTGGATGCGCGTCTGGAGCGCTGTCAGCTCATTCGAAGAGCCCCAGGGCAGGCCCTTCTCTTGCCAGGAGGTGATCCTCGTCGGGACTCCGGATCGGAATTCGGGGGTCGCCGCCTAGTTGGTGTCGCGCGGCTTGGTGATGTAGAACTATCCCGACTGCCACCCCTTTACCGTCTCCACGAAGGAGCCCTCGGGCCAGATGACATTGGGCATCTTGGCCACCATGGCACCCCCGCACTCAGCTTGTTGGCCGCTCACCACCTTGGGCTTCACATTGAAGGTCTTCAGCCATAGGCCAAAGTGAGGTGGGATGCGGAGAAAGGCCTCGCACACGACAATGAATACCGAGATGTTGAGGACAGAGTTGCGGGCCAAATCGTGGAAGTCCAACCCATAGTAGAACATCAGTCCGTGGACAAATGGGTGGAGAGGGAATCCCAACCCGTGGACGAAGTGTTTGAGAAACAAAACCCTCTCATAGGGCTCTAGGGTAGGGACGATCTGTCCATTAGCCAGAAGTCGATGAACGATTTCCTTGGCCAGGTAACCGGCCTCCTGGAGCCCCTTGATGTCCTTCTTCCTGACAGAAGAGACCATCCACTTGCCTCCAGCTCCGGATCCGGACATGGTTGGAGTGCTTTTTTGGGCAGAGAAGGCAAGAACTTGGGTGCTAGAGCTTGAGAATGTATGGGCAGAGGAAGGAGAAGGTGTGGGTGAACGAGGATGAATCCTTATCCCCTTATAAAGGCAGTGAAAGTTATGCGCCTCCCTAGTCGCCTTAAAATCCGCCTGTTCCCCAAGTGCAGCACAGATGGCACGGTTGGGTTACCCATGCCCGTATTGATGAGAATCCCGTGATAAGGGGACATGATCTCTGCTTCAACAAGACGTGACAGTGAAACCGCACCTCGAAATACGGAGTGGCAGACTAAAAAATGATTCGAATAATGACCGGGCAGTGGCGTGATGTCACGCTACAAAAAGTTGTCAGTGGATTGGACTCGTGGAATATTATACTCTCAACGATTGTGAGTAGTACTTGTTTTGCAGAGTCGAACATATTTTCTATGTTCAGAGGACTATGTTGGAGTATTCGGAGAAGGAACCCGCCTCGCAATGCCGAAGAAAATATGCGCGTTGGAATCATCGTCATTGCAGCCTCGTTCTGGGGCTACTGAGGGAGTCCTGGACTAAGGGGTCCTCGGACAGCCGGACTATATACTTGGGCCGGACTGCTGCACTATGAAGATACAAGATAGAAGACTTCGTCCCATGTCCGGATGGGACTCTCCTTAGCATGGAAGGCAAGTTTGGCGATTCGGATATGTAGATTCCTTTCTCTGTAACCGACTTTGTACAACTCTAGCCCCTCCCGGTGTCTATATAAACTGGAGTGTCTAGACTTGTAGGGTTAGAGTGATAATCATAACCTCATAGGCTAGACTTCTAGGGTTTAGCCATTATGATCTCGTGGTAGATCAACTCTTGTAATATTCATATTCATCAAGATCAATCAAGCAGGAAGTAGGGTATTACCTCCATAGAGAGGGCCTGCACCTGGGTAAACATCGTGTCCCCCTCCTCCTATTACCATTAGCCTTAGACGCACAATCCGGGACACCCTACCTGAGATCCGCCGGTTTTAACACTAACAACGGTTTCCCCATTTTATGATGACCACGATCAGCCTACGTGGTTCGTGTCGTAATAGCACTACTCCACCCATCGAGCTAAACAATCTTAGTTGTACAAATTCAAATATGATATGATATTAGTAAACCTGAGAGATGTTTAATTCGTCAGCTAAATGTTCCTACTTTAGTTTCAAAATGCATGTGAGCCACATATGGAGAGACCGGAAGGAATAGTATTTCTTTGTGCGCTTTGGTTCATCATGGGTGGCCAACCGACATTGTATTTGTCGGCGTTCTCGGAACGGGGGTCCCCAGACTTACCTGCCTGCGGCCTGTGGCGTGGCTCCACCAGTGGCCCAGTACAACCCGTCTTCATCAACCAAAGCTCAAGACCCTCGCAAGGGGCCAAGCCTCGCGAGGCGGACGACGCAAGGCCTCCTCAGGGGCGACCTCACCAGGCAGGCTCGTGAGGAGGCAGAGAGATCAAGGCAAGGGGTACCTCACGAGGTTCCCGTGATGCAAGCCATGACGACCAAGGCCAGGCGGGCGCCAGGTGGGCGCCAGCCCGCGCAGTGTCCTCGTTTCCCATTTGGTGCTAAGGGGGCAAGCACGGGCGCGGAGTACCGAGGCATCAGGCAAAGGTTTCCATATCAGTGCAACAAGACCAAGGCCAGCAGGATGGCAGGACGGAGGTCACCATGGAGCTCAAGATGGCGTCACCACCAGCGCCTTTGACAGGCGAAGACCATCTTTAGTCAGGATAGCCTGTACTAGTTGTCCCCTTTGAAAATGGCCGTTGTTGGATTCCTTCCCGCTCAATATTTGGGAAGAGGACTAGGGCCTCTATAAATGGAGCTCGCTACCACAGTAGAAGGGGATTGAATCCTTCCAATGTAGAACACCTCACCACCACAAGAACACCTCTCCTCGCGAGGTTGTTCTTCCCTTGTACTGTTCATCATCAGTGTAAGAGGCAATGCACCACACCACACACAGGAGTAGGGTATTACACCACAACAGTGGCCTGAACCTGTATAAATCTTGTGTCTCATGTGTTGTGAGTTCTTCGTGTTAGCTTAGAGATCACGACGAGGCTGAGGGGTTGTTTCGGTAGGGAGAAATCTTTGTGCGCACCCAAGTGTTCGAACCTTAAGGGTTTTGCCGGAACCCGATATCCAACATTTGGCACGCCAGGTACGGGTGTGCTGAGGTTTATTTCCGCTGATCCGCGTCCCATCGCTTAATCGCATCCATGTCTGACGCTCGCCGAGCCCACGCCGACTGCCGGGCTGCTCTCACCGGTCGCGTTGCCCAGACGACTCCTATCGGCGGGCCTCCCCGTCGTTCTCTGTCGCTTGCCACTAATGCCACCACTGGCCCGGCGGGGAACGAGCAGCAAGCATCTTCACTGCACCCCTCGATGCGGCGGGAAGGCCGCACCACCACTCCATCACTGACCCCAGCTGGTTCGTCGTCCCATGCTCGTCACGCCCCCACAGACGCGTAGGCTATGTTGCTTCTGGCACGTGAGCTCCTGCATTACCGCCCCGTCGACAACCTCTACGAAGAATGGCTCACTCGCACACCGAGCTTGTCAGCACCGCAGGGGGCTCTCCCGCGCCGTCCCTCTCGCTGCCTTGCCCTCCGCCAGGTATGGGCAACGCGGCTCAGGGAGCGCCTCCACCACGTACGCCCCAAGACGGCGCCCTGGCTCCAAGGCACGTGGCCCCTGGACGTGACCTACCGCATCCAGCGCCCGCGCGACAAGAAACAAGCTGCCAAGAAATCCCTCGACCTCAAGAAGGCGCCCCCATGCTCCCTGCACCAGCGCGACAAGACCGCTTCCCTGCACTGGCACGTCAAGACCACGTACTGCCCCTGGCAGCGGTGCGTGGGTACCATCAAGAGCAAGCTCCACGTCAGCAAAGGGCCCCAGTGACCACAGCAGGTTGCCGCGCCTTCACCCCCGAGCTGCGTAGCGTCGCCTGGCTGGGCAAGTTCAAGCCGGACCTGCCTCCTCGCTACGACGACACCCCCGACCCTGTGGAGTTCTTGCAGCTCTACAAGCTAAGCATCGAGGCGGCCAACAGAGATGAGAAGGTCATGGCGAACTCGTTTCCCATGGCGCTCAAAAATGGTGCCCGCTCGTGGCTCCTGAACCTGCCTCCTAGCTCGATCTCTTCCTGGGACGAGATGCGCAGCCGCATCATCGCTAACTTTCAGGGCACTCGCGACCACCCCCCGGCCGCGGGTGACCTACGCCGCATCAAGCAACAGCCTGGGGAGACCCTGCAGAAATACATCCAGCGCTTCAACAACATCCGCCTCAAGATCCCCAAGGTGACGGACGAGGCCATCATCTCGGCGTTCTCTGATGGCGTCCATGACGTCAAGATAAAGGAGGAGCTTGCCATCCACGAGGAGTTGTGGACATCCCTGGAGCTATTCAACCTGGCGACCAAGTGCGCAAGAGCTGAGGAGGGACGCCTCTCCCTCCTCGAGCTTCTAGCTGCTGACCTAGAAGAGAAGAATACCAAAGCCAAGGACGTGAAGCGCAAGGGAGTAGTCGTGCTTGCAGCAGAACCAAACAAGAAGCATGGAAGGGACCAACCGGAGTCGTCCAAGGGCAGCTAACCGTTCTGCGCCTACCACAACCTCCACACCCACAACACCAACGAGTGCCACTCAGGGCCGTTTGAGAAGGATGCTTAGGTCGACACCCCGAGTGCAACGTTCAGGGCTACGACCGAGGAGGAGGATGTGGTGGAGTACGATGGGACGACCGTGGGCCTCGCCAGGAGTGGCGTGATCGACCTCGCAAGGATTGCTGGCAGGACCAGCCTCGCGAGGGCGCCTGGAGGGATCAGCCTCGCGAAGACCATCCACAGGGCAACACATGCCTTCCTCTGCTGCTGCCGCCGCCAAGAAGGAATGATGACCATCACCAGGACGAGGGGGCTGGGGGCTTCTAGGAGCCACGTGCTATCGCTTGCATCATGGGCGGAGCTCAGGCCCCAGCCTCTCAGCACATCTTCAAGTAGTTCGCTCGCAAGGTGAATGCAGTCCTCCCCAAGCTTGAGGCCACACGCCCACTCAGGTGGTCCAAGTGCGCCATCACCTTTAGCTTAGCAGATCAACTCAAGTGCGCGACCACTACTAGCGTCCTCGCGATGCTTTGTTCCCCAGTTATCAGCAACATGCAATTCACCAGGACCCTCATCGATGGCGGCACAGGGCTTAACATCTTGTCCGTAGAGACGTTCGACAACCTTCAAGTGCCATACGATCAGCTCCAGCCGATGAAGCCTTTCTCAGGAGTCACCGATGGTTCCACCACCCTGATAGGGCAGGTCTGCCTCCCTGTCACCTTTGGCAAGCGCGACAACTACTACACCGAGCTCATCGACTTCGACGTCGCCCACATCCACCTGCCGTACAATGCCATCCTCGGGTATCCGGCCCTAGCCAAGTTGATGGCGGTGACACACCATGGCTATAATGTCCTCAAGATGCCGGGAAGCGGCGGAATCATCATGGTCCCCTGCAAAGAGAGAGATGCGGTGTGCTCCCTCGAGCGTGCCTTCCAAGCTGCATCAATCGAGGACCCGAACAGCAAGGGCGAGAACCCTCCCAAGGCAGTCCCCAAGAAGAAGAAGCAACCACTCCACACAAGGCCTCATGAGGTTGGCATCTCAGGCGGTGCCGCGTTAGGATCAGCGCCCGTGCAAGGGGCAACTCCTTCCATCGCATAGGAAGGCGTGCCCAGTGCCCTCCTCGGGCAAGGCTCAAGGGATCTCTTTTGGAGGGCCTCAGACCTTGCCGATATCACAAGGGAGGTGCTCGGGCACCACTTGGAGGCGTGCTTCGCAGCACGTTTCCCTCAGGAAGGCTCAGGGCGTGGAAAGCCCAACATTGAGGAGTTCATCACCAGGACCACTTAGAAGCTTCAGGAAGCGAGAGCCATGCGCGGCGACCGCCTCTTGCCTGGCGTGGCCCTCCATCCAGGCGAGAATGGTGGGCTGCACATCTGCATCGACGTCCCAGGGCGCAACCGAGCCGCATCCCAGGAGCGCCTCTGGCATTCGCGCATGGGACGCTGCGAGGGTCCGCTGCAAAACTATGTTCGCATGCCTTTCGGCCTGCTGAAAGCGGCTGCCATGGACCAGCATCATCTGTGGAGCATTCTGGCGGCTCAGGAGGCCAGGCATCACGCGGTCCTAGTGGAGATGGAGACAGTCCTTAAGGAACCACCTGGACCCCCAGAGCCTGCCGAGGCTCAGGGCTCTAGCGGCTCGTGAGGGTCAGCCTCTTCACCGCGCATCTTTAGCTACTCCAACACCCCCTCTACAATGGAACCAAGTGACATCTTCCAAGTTCATTTCAGCTGGGAGCGCCATCAGGGCTGCACCATTCCCAGGCCGCATGGGTCCATCCCTGC
Source organism: Triticum aestivum (assembly GCF_018294505.1). NCBI lineage: Eukaryota > Viridiplantae > Streptophyta > Magnoliopsida > Poales > Poaceae > Triticum > Triticum aestivum. The sequence goes on along the minus strand of NC_057813.1, from coordinate 357,886,862 downwards.
GGCATGTATCCCTTTTTCTTATGTCTTTAGCTTACCTTGCTGGGGGAGCCCCTTGGGCTGCATCATCCCCAAGCCGCTCGGGCCTGACCCAGTGTGATGTATCCATTTCGCGTTTACCTAAGCTGATTTGCCTTTCATGCCTAACCTGCCGGTGATTATCGCCTGCTCGATTGACGTCTACCACGGGAGCCCCTCACGCTGGCACGGTGCTTGCGCATGGGTCTGTCACTACAACACCGACAAGTCTGAGCGGTCGAGCTCTGGCCGCGGCAGCCCCGCGCGCGTCACCTCACTAGGCCCTCAGTGCCCTCACATGTGTCTCTCTCGGAGCAACTAATGGCCGACGGCAATCGTAATGGCAACCCGTGTTTTTCCCATACTGATTTACAGGAACCTCCTGAGGACTTCAGCGGACGGCACCACGAGCTCCCTCTCCTTTCCATACAATCCGCTCGCGCGTTAAAAGGGGGGCTCCCGAGCATCATGACTCAGGAGCTCTTACTTGCTCTCCAGCCCTCACCCCCTGGCCTTGACCACGGCATCGCGACCTGGCATACCAGCGGCGACTGAGCTCGCTCGAGGGCCGGGACCTGAGGACGTAGAGCATGAAGGAGAGTGTGGGGAAGAAAGGGAAAGCTTGTGCGGGCCTAACCTAGCTGCACCATAGCTGCCGACGCGCAAGTTTGGTGCAACACAAAGGAATGACTCCAGACTACCGAGATAAATCTTGCGCCTGGAAAAACTAATCATTGCAATGCAAAGATCTCACTTGTTGTGGCTTTGTGAAGGAAACATTGCCTTCCTTTCTCACCTCTCGGTGGCTACTTGCACGCTAAAGGGGACCTGTTGAGCATCACGCCTCAGGGGATCTTACTGGACCTCGGGCCGCTCACCTCCTGGCCTTGACCACGGCATCGCGACCTGGCATACCAGCGACGCCTACAGCCTGCCTAGGGACCGGGACCTGTCAGTGTAGAGTGCTAAGTCGTCGCGAGGTTAGAAAGGAGGAACCAAGCCGGGATAGGACAAGCACTTGCATGATTTCATAATAAGGATAACATCAGCAAAAGACATCGCAGACCCTTTACATGCCCCCGCGGGGTGTTTTCTTGATTCTTCGCATGGAACAAAAGACGAGAACTCTGAGGAGCCCTAACTACATGCGCCTCCGTGGCTGACGCCATCATCAACACTGGGCCATGGGAGGCCGGTGCCAACCCCATCCAGATCAGCTGCGGCGACGACCCGATGTAGCCGCCTTGCTCCAGGAACGGCGAGAACTCGAGGGTACATAGCTGTCGTCGCTCATCTCCGGAGTCACGAAGAGCTCGGGAGAGTCGCTGGACTCCCAAGCATCACTACTGCTGCCAGAGGAGCCGTTGGGGGAGCGAACGGCAGGACCAGCCCCTACCGCGTCGATGTCCTGACTGCCTCCTCTAGGGCAGCACTCCAGGCAGCGGCCATCCGCGTCGAAGACTTTGAAGGACAACAAGGAGGCGCCATCGTATTCAAAATGAATCACGAGGGAGCCCCCCGTTCAGCAGACCCGGGCGACTTTGCCCCAGCCTCAGGTCATGAAGACCTTACCCGGGGAAACAACGTCAACCTCCGCTCCGGTTGCCGGGGCACCACAGTCGGCGTGCTGCAGCCAAAGCTCGAGAGGCCCCCTCGGCGGCATCTCGATGGAGAAGAATGAGGGAAAGAGGATCCAGGAGCTTGGAGGCATCTCCGCATGCAGCATGAGCTCGCGAGAAGAGTCTGCGGCGTGGACTCGAGGAGCGACAGCGCGCACCACCACGGCTCGTCGACCTCGCCTGTGGTGCGGGCGGTGTCGCCCGCTGTCCCTTTCTCTGAAGCCCTTGGTTTGGGCGTACAGGGGTAGAGGGAACCCAGGAGGTGGCCGCTCGCACCAAGGCCTCGTCATCTCCAGCCTCGCGACCTCGTCGTGGCGGCATTGGACCAGCCTCTTCTTCGCGGGAGTGGATCAGGTCCCTCCCAGGGAGCCTTCCAATTCTCTTCGGCCAAGAATCTGCGGATCGGTGCCATTGGCGTCAAGAATGGAGATGGAGCAAGGGAGAAGAAGCGGGTGGAGCAAGAAGGGATGGGCGACGAGGGCTATCGCCCCTCCCGTTTATAGCCCAAGGGAGGCCAACCGTCGACCTCCATGATCGCAGGTAATGATGACTCTTTTTGCATGCAGCAGGGACTCGTCAAGTCAGGCAGTTGCCGAGGCAGCGTGGGGAACCGGAGACGCCCACGTCCAATCAGTCGCCACACGTCAACCAAGGCCGCAGGCTGTTGGGTCCCGCGGCGCTCCGCACTTGCCCTTTGGTTTCGCCGCTAAGCCAAGTCCGAGCGCGCCTTGGGCCCAGGGGCTACTTTCGGCATTCTGGGAACGTGGGTCCCCAGACTTGTCTGTCTGTGGCCTGCGGCAAGGCTCCACCAGTGGCCCAGTATGACCCATCTTCATCAATCAACGCTCAAGACCCTCGCGAGGGGACAAACCTCGCGGGGCGGACGATGCAAGGCCTCCTCAAGGGCGGCCTCACCAGGAAGGCTCGCGAGGAGGTCGAGAGATCAAGGCAAGGGGTACCTCGCAAGGTTCCCGTGACGCAATCCATGACGACCAAGGTCTGGGGGGTGCCAGGCGGGCGGTAGCCCACGCAGTGTCCTCTTTTCCCCTTTGGTGCTAAGGGGGCAAGCGTGGGCGCGGAGTACCGAGTCATCAGGCAAAGGTTTCCATATCGGTGCAACAAGACCAAGACCAACAGGACGGAGGTCACCATGGAGCCCAAGACGACGTCACCACCAGTGCCTTTGGCAGGCGAAGACCACCATTAGTCAGGATAGCCTGTACTAGTTATCCCCTTTCAAAATGGCCGTTGTTGGATCCCTTCCCACTCAATATTTGGGAAGAGGACCAGGGCCTCTATAAATAGAGCTAGCCACCACAGTAGAAGGGGATCGAATCCTTCCAAAGCAGAACACCTCACCACCACAAGAACACCTCTCCTCGCGAGGCTGTTCTTCCCTTGTACTGTTCATCATCATCCCAAGAGGGAATCCACCACACCACACACGGGAGTAGGGTATTACACCACAATAGTGGCCCGAACCTGTATAAATCTTGTGTCTCTTGTGTTGTTAGTTCTTCGTGTTAGCTTAGAGATCGCGGCGAGGCTGAGGGCGTGTCTCGGTAGGGAGAAATCTTCGTGCGCATCCCAGTGTTCGAACCTTAAGGGTTTTGCCAGAACCCGATATCTGACAGTATTGAAAGACTTGTAATATCTTCAGTCTGCTTGCTCTTCTGCTCTTCTTTAAGATTATCCTCTTCTCTTGCGGTCGACTGGTCAGGTCGAGTTGTTCTCCCTTAATATATTTTGAATTTGTCAGGTCAGGTCGACTTGTTCTTCTTTACTATATGTTGAAGCTGTCATCTACGAAGTGTCATCACTTCTGGAGCTCTCATATTTTGAGTAGTAGGCCACATTACATTAATGCACACACCAAATTACAGCATGCATGGCATCTCTTAAAAGAATTGCAGAGATAGCACAAAGGGGTTTACAGGGAGGCAATATTGGATTAGAATCTTTTCTGCATTACAAAGATAATCTCACTTGTTTTCATGTTTTCAAGCATGTCAGATATTGAACATTATCAAAATGAATATGAGAATGGGCGCACGAGAGGAATATTGCGGAACAATCCACTGGCTAACAAACTTGGCACGGTGGAGGATGGCCTATCTTATTCACCCATCAAGGTGCTTGCTCTAACTTGGCAAGGTTGTATTGGTTGCACATATTTTGCATCTGACCTCTTGCATTACTTCCACTTTGTTACAACATCTGCTTAGTTTAAGCATCATATATGAGTATATGCCATACCTGTCCATTTTCTATACCTATTCCATGTGTCGTCATACTATGTTTTTCCAGTCAAATGTTATTCTTTTGTAATAGATGTACAAAAGGTAGAGGGTGAGTGCAGATCCTCAATGACTACAAACTAGGTATTTGGAAAAGGTAGTGATACCTGTTAAATCAGATAGATCAGCAGCCACAGAAAACACAGGCCCAACTGTACCACACTTCACCCCTACTCAAGTGTCCAAACCCCTATTAGAACTGCTGAGAGCCCAGCGTCAGGTACTGTCTACGATATCAATTCAAAATTTGAACTCCTAAATTTCTGCATGTGCCTTACCTTCTCTCTTGTATGAAAACTAATTTCAGATGAATCTCCTTGCTCAAAGGATCATATGATCTCACAACAATACTGGGCTCTGCATTACTCTTGTCAGTACCTCTCGCCCTTTTGCCTTGTAACACTGTACTTAATTAATTGCTATTTAATTATGTATCATTTGTCTGCACTCGAGCTTCATTATCCTCTGTTTCTTCCAATATTATTTGATCTATATTTACTCTTTGCAAAATGTAGAATAATGGCAACGCTTATAAAGAATTTTCTTTGGAGAATTTATTGAATTATCCTTCCATCAACATGGAGAAGGGCTTTGTCCACCCCGTGTTAACATGTAATGTAAGTTCATACTTCTCAAGCCTTCAAACTTTGTTCTAGTATAGATTTGGATAGGCATCATTTCCTCCACTGCTGTTTACTTTGCTGTTTACATCTGATTGGATGTTTGCAACAACTACCAGTTTTAAATTGTAGTTGTAAGAACATGTTCCTTATACAGAACAAATCCATTTATTTGCGTATATAATTGTGAAACCTATTATGTGTCTCCTTGTTTCTCTTTCAGAGTCGTATCTCTTATGCCAGGCAGAACTTTAGGGAAGATAGTGAGCCAAACCATCTTGGGGACAGCGAGATGACCCCAAGGTCCTGTCGTGATGAAGATAGTCAGTTGAAGCTACTCACCAGCAGGTGTGAGACAACCTCTATGCAGTCGGCTACCTCAATCAGTTTGACTTCTTCAGTCTCAACTTAAAGCGGAAAGGCTTGCTTCAGCTCAGCTCCGACTTGAAGTCAAAGATATAATGAACGTGTCAGAGGATTGCCTTGCACACTATCGTGCCATACAGCTAGGGATGAAGCATCTATCATTGACACAACTGAGGTCTAATCAACTTCTTCAGCTGTTTGCGAGGCTCGACCTGGCCAGGCCTAGTGCCTTCTGAAGTGCTCTCAGTTTTGTATATTCTTTGGTTGGCGCATTTATTTGCACTGGTGGTGAACTTTGATGCCTAGTGGATGTAATGTGTGTAATAGCTGTGATAGCCTAGCGTAAGTTGCTTGCCTATTTATTTACATGTTGTCTTGTTTATTTGTTTGCTTGCAGTCAGTGCCGTTCTTTTTCCGCGGTTTGCTAGTGGCCGCAATAACCTATTTTTTAAAACTAGGCCACAATAACCATGGGCTACATATTTACTATAGTGACACTGGGCCTCCTATGTGTCGTAGAAACAATGGGCCTTCTATGGGCCGTAGAAACAATGGGCCTCCTACGGGACGTAGAAACAATGGGCCTTCTACGGGCCGTAAACACAATGGGCCTTCTTCGGGCCATAGACACAATGGGCCTTCTACGGGTCGTATCATCAATGGGCCTCCTACGGGCCATATGATCGATTGGCCAAACATTGGCCAATAACAGACCGCATTATGGTCATAAACAGGCTAGAGTTGGAATCTTCCGTTCATGCGCCGACCATAATGGACCGTCGTTAATAGGCCGTATTTGATGACGCTATGAAAATAGCGCAACGTATTAACAGGCCACAAACGGGCCAACTGTAACCATGAGCTGAATTTGGCCCACAAGCAGAAAATGACAGTAACGGGTCATAAGTAATCGAATGCTGGAAATGAGCCCAAGAATAAATGGGACCTGAGAAGGCCGAAAGATAACATGGGCTACAAACGGCTCAATGGAATAATGGGCCGTTAATGGGTATAAAGTGATACACCGTTCATTACGGGCTAGTTTCACCATGGGCCGTTAATGGGCAAGAGTTACAAAGGGCCGAAAGACGTCATGGGCCATACATGGGCCTAAACTTAAAACAGGCTGGAATCATATTGGACAGCCCATATGATGCTACTGGGCCTAATTCAGATAGGTCCTAATGAGCCCTGGGTTAGCGGGCAGTAAATGGGCTATATGCGAACATTCCGTTAACGGGCTTTCCATGGGCTGGCCCGCCACCTTTTGACCAAGTCAAACGGGCCGGCCTTTTCACAGGAATGGGCCTCTGTTGGGCCTTGCCATGTGTCAACGTATCATAGGCGCCTTCGGTCCAATGAGAGGATGACATCTGTCCCAACGGTGAGCCGACATGTGTTTCCTCCAGCCAATGATGATTTTACACGTGGAAAATCCCCATTGGTCGGGGCTGTTAACGGGTTATCGGATCCAAAACTGGACCCGATAGCTTAAAGGCGTTCCGTTACGGTGGATGCCATGTGTCGGTCACTCTTGACGAAAGCACTTCTATGACACCCGATTTATCGTCACGGAAGTGGACACTTCCGTGATGATAATTTTGGTAATGTCATGGAACACTTCTATGACAGCACAGGTATGACTATCTTGGTTCTGTCATAAAATTGTCATGGATGTACATGCATGACAGAAAATGTGACCTACTGTGACAAACACATATCATCATGGAAGTGTATTTTTTTGTAGTGAGGCGGGGGAACCATGACTTAGGGACGCGCTTGTCCAAAATGTAGGGTGTGTTACAAAAGTACCCCCACTGATTTGAACTAGCGGCCTTTTTGGCTCAGGGTTAGAAGGGGGATTTGACGTGTCGGGATTTGGCAACTAGAGGGAGTTTTCGCGCACGTTGTAATTTCGGGACCGCAAGGCGTGGGTTGTGAAGGCGCCAGTTTTGGGAGCACGATATCTAAATTTTCGTGATATAACAAGGCGCGTGTTGAATTTTAGGGACAAGCCTAACGTGTAATATTGTACTTGTACGTACCAAATCAATTCGCACTTCCCTCAACGAAAAAACGAAAAAAAATAAAACTATTCACAACGCACAAAGAGAGAGTCTTGTCCCATTTTACTATACAAATGCTATTCAAAGCTACTCCCTCCTTCCATCTATATAGGGCCTAATGCTTTCTTGAGGCTAACTTTGACCAAATATTAGAGCAATAATATATGACATGCAACTTACACAAAGCACACCATTAAATTCGTGTGTGAAAGGAGCTTTCAATGATATAATTTTCACATTGTGCATGTCATGTACTATTAATCTTGTAAATAGTCAAAGGCGGTCTTAAAAAACGCATTAGGCCCTATATAGTGGAAGGAGGGAGTATGAATCCATGTTATGTCCAATTAAAGTTTTTCGCTGGCTGTATAATGCATGTAACCTACTCATACCAACATTTTAGTGCATTCCAAATGTCTATAATACCGCTGCAATTCGAACTGAATTTGAATTTGTTTCTCTATTTCAATAAGTATCTACAATCATGATTGTTGCCAACTTCAACCATCATTCGTGTATTACCTTAATAACACACCACATGATTACTATAGAGATAGATATGAACTATGTGTACTATATGAACTCGAATTCTATTTTTTGAGTACACTTGATGTTGATTCCAAATAATAGTACATTTGATGTACTAACTATATATTCACAATCTAAACCATGTTCCATATGTACACCATGTTTATCACACAAAGTATAGTGCCCCGCCCCCTACATTATGAAAAGTATTTAGCCCTGAGCTACAAAAGCCACACATTAGCCCAAATTATAATCAATGTTCTACATTATGATATCTTCTTCAAGTATCCGTATCCACTTTTCATAATGAATTATGATCTTTGTTCATCTTTTACACCTTCGGGATCCTCTTCTATTTGTAGCTAGCTAGCGCTAACTATCTATCGTGCATGCACACACCCTCCCCCCTCTCACCCTGCCTCGACGTCCCCTCCATCGCGCACGTTCGTTATTTCTCTTTAGGTCGTTCACCCGCGGTGTGTGTAGGCCCCCCGGCTCCTTCTTTCCGGCACACACTGGTCGATATACCTCTCTAGCCAAGTGTGCCTACCACAAACACATATATACTTCCCCTCTTCTCTTCTCACTGTCCATGCCCCCCTATGTCCAATACGGTTCCATGCAGGTGCACACTCCCGCCCCTCTTTTCATTGATCTCATACTCGCACACTCCTCCCCCCTCGACATGGTAGGCCTCTCGCACTACCTCCTAGCCGCACCCCTCTCCCCTATCTATCTCTTCGGACCTTATTTGCTTCTAACACATGCATGCATATATACGTACCAATCTCCCTACATATAGCCAGGTCGACTATAATTCATTTTCCCCACGCACCAATACACTTACCTCGCTAGTTATGTCTCTTCCTTTCTCGGACACACGACGGTTGATCTTCCTATGTAGCTATGTACGCTTACCACAACCATATCGTATCCCCTCATCATCCTTTCATACCTCCCGACCCGTCTCTCACATGCACTTGCATAGGCAGACAGACATCCCCCTCCCTCTCTTATTGATATTGCACTTGTATCCCCCGTTTGTCTAGCAGGCCTGTCCCACCATTTGTGAGACGCCACTCCACCATCAACCCTCCGATACTCTACCTTTGTCTTTCTCCCAACCTTATTCCTCTGCTACACATATCCATGTATGCCGATCGGTCTCCCTCAATACATAGCTAGGTCTCTCTCCTTCCCCACACATATACTAGTCGATCGGTCTCTGCCCCCTCCCCCCCTATTGGTGTCAAAAATGGCGGATCTCAGGTAGGGGTCCCGAACTGTGCATCTAAGGCTAATGGTAACAGGAGGAGGGGGACACGATGTTTACCCAGGTTCGGGCCCTCTCTATGGAGGTAATACCCTACTTACTGTTTGTTTGATCTTGATGAATATGAGTATTACAAGAGTTGATCTACCACAAGATCGTAATGGCTAAACCCTAGAAGTCTAGCCTATGAGATTATGATTGTTGTCCTACGGACTAAACGCTCCGGTTTATATAAACACCGGAGGGGTCTAGGGTTACACAAAGTCGGTTACGGAGAAAGGAATCTTCACATCCGCATTGCCAAGCTTGCCTTCCATGCAAAGGAGAGCCCCATCCGGACACGGGACGAAGTCTTCTATCTTGTGTCTTCATAGTCCAATAGTCCGGCCACAATACATAGTCCGGCTGTCCGAGGACCCCCTAATCCAGGACTCCCTCAGTAGCCCCTGTACCAGGCTTCAATGACGATGAGTCCGGCGGACAGATTGTCTTCAGCATTGCAAGGCAGGTTCCTTCTCTGAATACTTCAAAGTACCTGACTTAAATAGCAGTGTCCGTCCCTTCATTTAATGACGCGCTCCTTGGCTTCTGCACCCTCTTGGTTTCAACTTTCACGTGTCGAGCGAATACGAGAGGTCGAGGCATTTTTGCATTTACCACCCTGACCAGATAAGAAAAATTGTCTATTAAAGAGATGGGGATCTTAAGATCTTATCCACCCCATCCTCTCAAACGAGAAATCCTCAGAGCTTGCTCGCAGAAAACCACCCCAACATGGCTAGCGCTCCCGGCTCTTCCTCCCGCCCTCGCGGCCCCAAACAGGATGATTGGGAAAAGTGTTCCGTATCCCACGACCAACTGGTGCAGCTGCAGACCCAAGGATTCCTTCCCCCCACAGATCTAGTCCCTGTTCGAGCCGGACTGGCTTCCTTCGATGGTGGGGAGCAAGCCGAGAAGTTCCCCAACCCATCCAGGGGGGAACGAGTATGCTTTGTACCTTATTTGTTGAGAGGCGTCGGATTTCCAATCCATCCGTTCCTCCGAGGGCTTCTGGAGTACTATGGTCTCCAACTGCACAACTTCACACCGGCCTCCATCCTGCACATTGCAGGTTATATTGCTCTTTGCGAGCTATTTCTGGGCTACGAGGCTCATTTCGAGCTATGGAAAAAGTTGTTCTGCCTCGTCCCTCATAATCAAGAGGGATCAATATTCCAAGTGGGCGGAGCCGAGATATGGCACATTGCTGGGACCAGATACTTATCTGGTACGCTGAAGAAGGTATCCGAAGAATGGCCTTCCGAATGGTTTTATATCAAAGATGTATCCCTTCCTGACCCAATCCGGAGGGGTCTTCCTGAATATTCAATTACTCCCTTGAAGAAGCGCCTCAGCTTGTGTCCTCGGAACCTCAGGGAGGAAGATAGCATAGAAGTTTACCAATTGATGAGCAAAATAAAGACGCTTGCCCAATCCGGATTGTCAATAGTCGAGATTATGGCGATATCCATAATGCGAGGGATTCAGCGACTCCAATACCGAGGGCGCCCTATGTGGCACTTCAATGGAGTAGACGATGCCACCCGCTATGGTTGGAAGGGTCAGGACACTCATGCCGCTTTGGCGAAAATACTGTCCGGATTATATAAAGGGGAGGAGGAGGAGTTCATCCACATTAAGCCGAGGGATGGATTTTCCATGTACAATCCTCCCAGCTAGGTGAGTTTTCATCCCACTACTCCACTCCATCAACTCCCAGAATCCTCTTTCGTAAGTATTAATCCGTCATTTATAACAGGAATGGGGGAAGGTCACCAGGGAGGTCCACAACCCCGCACCACAGCCAGAGGACCACAACCGGGCTCTCGACCCCGGATTTGAAGAGGATCCGGATATATTCGTGGAGCTCGGGGAAGGGGGGTTTTCCTAGGCGAGCTGTGATGGCACCAAAGTGGCCATCATTACCGACTATCCCGGCCTTCTCCCTGCGATGCATGTAAGTAATCAGGAGACTTGTCCTTTGATGAAATGCCCTCTTTCTGCCTTACCCACCGCTATATTATGCTCTAAAGGGGAGGCAGTCGGCGTGCAAGAAGGCAGCACCTACGACGGGCAGGCTTCCGAAGAGGAAGACCAATAGAAATATGGCCGAACCTTTAGCAAAGAGGTAAGGTTGTTTTAAGTATGCTCTATAGCCATCACGTTTAAAGTATGACAATATCCGTTGTGTCCTATCAGGAAAATATTCGCTGGTCGTGCCTCCACGAGCCGGATTTCGGACCCTATTGCAAGGACTGAGGCTAATACGGAAGTGACACCGGATTGTCCCTCTACGGAGGAGTGGGATAAAGTATCCGCCACAAACTCCAAAGTGGAAAGCGCCATGAATCATCGGTGCTGGATGACCATTCTTCGCGACCCTGGATTTTCAGACAAGGCCTTCAATGCCTTCAACTCGAGTGTTGCTTACATCCGAGCTGCTCAAGATGGGCTTGCAAGAGCCATAGACCAGTATTTGAAAGATATACGGGTAAGTACACATTTGTACAAAACTGATAATCATATACCAGTAGCCCTAGAGACTTGAAAGAGTTGGTACAACTGATTTAAGGATCGTTATATGACCAGGTGCTCACAGAGAAGAATAATTTGTTGTCTCAAGAGCTGGAAAGGTGCTAGGTCCAGCTGACAAAAGCTACTGCTGAACTGGAGAAATCCAAGAAGGTAGCATTTAGTAATGTTCCTCTCTATCGAGAAAACATAATCATAGACCAGGATTGTTAATACAAGTGTAACAGAAGCACCGGATGTCGCACAAGCGCGAGGTTCAGGAGCTCAAAGGCAACTAGCTGCAGGCGAACGTGTCCTGACACAGGTCAGGGTGGATAAGAACAAACTCCAAGATGCCAACACCAAGCTTGGTGAAGAGCTTAAAGATGTGCGAGCCCAGCTAGCTGACTCCGTGAAAGAAAATAAGAAGCTGTGAGGCGACATATTTGATATGTGTTCGAACTTACCTCTTTTACAGTTCGGCAAGTGAAGGAACTGACATAATTATGTCTGTAGGCATATTGATGGGCCGTCCCGAAGAGGAGGTGTCCGGATCATCGAGCGGTCTGCTACAAGAGCTGTCGCAAATGCAGGAGCGAGCTCGGCAAGCGATGCAAAGTGTTGCTAAGGCTTTATTTCCATCCGACTCCCCTCCAGGAAGTATGGAGGGGCTTGTACAGCTACTCCAGGGAGCGCGGCGGCGCTTCCGATTATGGAAGATATCGGACTTCCGTGAAGGTGCACGAGAAGCCTGGGCAATGGTGAAGACCCGCTATACCAAGCTCGACCCGAATCACATGGCCCGGGTTGGACCTATAGGGTCAAATGGAGAAGAAATTCCCGTTAGCTTGGTATATGACCAGGTCCAAGTAGCCGCCAAGTATTCCCAGCAGGATTGTAAGCTAGATAGCTTGTTAGATGGCATAGAAGAAGAAGTGTTTGATTCTAAGTGACTATGTGCTTCATTTGGCAATTTAGTGTCTCTAGCTGAATTGTAAAAACGCTTGTCATGGCAGACCTTTTCGCTTCAACCTCTGGGCCCGAAGGTGCGTAGTGCTTCTGAATACCCTCTTGGTAATATAAATCGGGGTACGGGTAGAAGCCAAGCATAGGGGTCATAGTTGCTTGAACAGACAAGTATTCGGCTAGTTATGATATATTACATTTTGATCATAAGAAACATCTTCCAGAGAGAATAGTTCCGTTAAGGGTTCCTTTCCCTGGGTAAGCATGCATTAATGTGCATGTCCGAGCTGTGTTTGAAAAACCACACCGTACATAACATCTGGGGGTTCATAAAATGACAAGTAAAAAACATCTTTAGTCCACCGACCGAATATTCCCTTAAGAACGCTAGCTTTCGGCTTCACCCAGTCTGAGGTACACATCCGGATGACCCGGCAGTAACAATCGCAGAGGTGCTCCCTTTATGCCCTAGCCGAACTAACGGGAACGTAGGGCATAAGCACAGGAGCCAGGCAACCCAGCTTGGCCAAAACTTAATTCATATCGATGCATATAATGGCGAAGAAAAGGTACATACGTGGAAAAAACACATATGTGGTGAGCTTGATGCTCGGAAAATAATAAGAATAAGCTTCTGTACAAGAAGCCCCTGGGTATAGTTGACATACATATTAAGGATTGTATGCATTTGTAGGTGTACGGTGGAACCATACAAGAGCTTTACAACTTAGTAAATAAAAATTAAAAGAGAGGAAAAGTAAATAAAGGAAAAAGAAAAGAAGGGAAAAAGGAGACGAACGAAGAGTCCGGCGCTAGGCGTAGAATCTTCGGAATCTGGACGCGTTCCATGGGTACGGCTCTAGACGGTTGTCTGATACATCATGTAGGCGGTATGATCGTTCGGTGAGAACTTCGTAGATGATGAAGGGACCCTCCCACTTGGGCTTGAGTTTGCCCTTTTTCTTGTCTGGCAAGTGTAGAATGAGTTCACCAATGTTATAAGTCTTGGCCCGTACTTCTCTGCTTGGATATCTACGAGCCTGTTGTTGATAAAATGTGGAACGGGCCTTAGCGACTTCACGCTCCTCCTCCATGGCATCTAAGTTGTCCTGCCGATCCAGCTTGGCCTCTCTCTCTTCATACATGCGCACACTAGGTGAGTCATGAATAATGTCGTAGGGTAACATAGCCTCTGCGCCGAACACCATGAAGAAATGTGAATATCCGGTAGAACAATTGGGTGTGGTCCGCAACCCCCAGAGTACGGAGTCGAGCTCCTCCACCCAGTGCTTGTCTGATTCTTTCAAAGACCGCACTAATCTGGGTTTGATGCCGCTCATAATAAGACCATTAGATCATTTGACTTGACCGTTGATATGTGGGTGGTATACGGAGGCGTAATCGAGCTTCATGCCCAGATTAGCACACGGGGCTTTCACCTCATCGGCTGTGAAATTGGAACCGTTGTTAGTGATAATGCTGTGTGGGACACCATAATGATGCACAACGCCAGATATAAAATCTATCACTGGCTCGACTTCGGCCGTTTTGACTAGTTTGGCCTCTGTCCACTTACTGAATTTATCCACCATGACCAGTAGATATTTTTTATTATGGCTTCCTCCTTTAACGGGTCCAACCATATCCAGTCCCCAGACCACAAAAGGCCAAGTAATGGGGATTGTTTGTAGAGAGGTGGGTGGCATGTGGCTTTGATTAGCGAAAAGCTGGCATCTGACGCAATGTTGGACAAGGTCCTGTGCGTCTGCTCGGGCCGTTGGCCAGTAAAAACCGGTATGAAAGGCCTTGCTTACAAGAGCCCGGGCTGCGGCGTGGTGACCGCCGAGACCAGCATGAATTTCAGCCAAGAGCTGCCGCCCTTCTTCCTCGGAGATGCATCTTTGAAGTACTCCGGTAGCGCTTTTCTTATAGAATTGTCCCTCGTGGACCTTGTAGGCTTTAGACCGCCGGACAATGCAGCGTTCCTTGTTCTGATCCTCGGGAAGCTCTCACCGATTAAGGTAGGCTAAGAAGGGTTTAGTCCATGGGGCGATGACTGCCATGATGAGATGGGCCGATGGTGTAATTTCGGTGGCTGAGCCCCCGATGATATCGGTATGTTCAGAATCTGGGGTTGCATTCGGATCCGGATTGGTGTTACCGCTCTCCCCTTGCCACACCACGGATGACTTGAAAGGCCTTTCCAGAAAGATGTTAGGTTGGATGGGGTTGTGCTTAGCGCCGATGTGAGCAAGGACATCCGTTGCTTGGTTACTTTCTCGACCCACATGGTGAAACTCGAGCCCCTCGAACCTAGCTGACATTTTGAGAATGGTGTTACGATAAGCCGCCATCTTCGGATCTTTGGCATCGAAATCTCCATTTATTTGAGATATTGCGAGGTTTGAGTCCCCGCGCACTTCCAGGCGTTGTATGCCCATGGAGATGGCCATCCGAAGACCATGCAATAAGGCTTCGTATTCGGCTGCATTATTGGAATCTGTGAACAATATTTTAGGATATACTGAACAATATCTATGATAGGGGATGTTAGGACAACGCCTGCCCCTAGGCCTGCCATCATTTTAGAGCCGTCGAAGTGCATGATCCAGTTAGAGTATGTGTCGTACTCTTTAGGGAGTTCGGCTTTTGTCCATTCGGCGACGAAGTCAACCAATACTTGAGATTTAATGGCCCTGCGCGGTTTGTATGATATGTCGAATGGAAGGAGCTCAATGGACCACTTGGCAATCCGGCCCATAGCGTCGCGGTTGTTTATTATGTCATTGAGGGGTACTTTGGAGGCCACCGTAATCGAACACTCTTGAAAGTAGTGTCGTAGCTTCTGGGATGCCATAAAAACTGCGTATGCAATTTTGTGGTAATGAGGGTACCGGGATTGGCATGGTGTGAGGACGGTGGATACGTAGTACAATGGCTTCTGGAGAGGAAATTTGTGTCCGTCCACCTCTCGTTCGGCTTCGAGCACCACGCTCATGACTTGGTGTGTGGCCGATATGTATAATAACATGGGTTCGCCGATGTTTGGCGCGGCCAGGATTGGGTTGCTTGCCAGAAGAGCCTTTATTTCTTCCAATTTGGTCATTACCGTGTCCGTCCACTCGAAGTGTTCGATGCGCTTGAGAAGGTGATATATCGGCAATGCCTTTTCTCCTAGTCCGGAGATAAAGCGGCTTAAAGCTGTCACATATCTAGATAATTTTTGGACCTGTTTAAGGTCTGTTGGGGTGGCCAACTGTGACAAAGCTCGTATTATCAGGGTTTGCCTCAATTCCTCTATTGGAAATGATGAACCCCAGAAGTTTTCTAGCGGGAACACCGAAAACACACTTTTCCGGATTGAGCTTGATGTCATATGTTCGGAGGTTGTCGAATGTGAGACGCAGATCGTCTATTAAGGATTCGACGTGCCTAGTTTTGATGACTACATCATCCACGTATGCTTTAACTATCTTGCCGATTTGTTTCTCCAGGCATGTTTGAATCATGCATTGATAGGTGGCACCGGCGTTTTTGAGCCCGAAAGGCATGGTGTTGAAGCAGAAAGGCCCATATGGGGTTATGAAGGCCGTTGCGGCCTAGTCGGACTCCTTCGTCCTGATTTGATGGTATCTGGAGTATGCATCGACGAAATACAGTGAGTCATGTCCTACGGTAGCATCGATGATCTGATCGATGCGAGGGAGGGGAAAGGGACCCTTAGGGCAAGCCTTGTTGAGGTCCTTGAAATCGACTCATAGGTGCCAGGATTTGTCCTTCTTTGGTACCATCACCAGGTTTGCTAGCCAGTCCGGGTGTTTTATTTCTCTGATGAATCCGGCTTTGAGTAACTTGGCAAGCTCTTCTCCCATGGCTTGTCGTTTGGGTTTGGAAAATCGTCGTAATGTTTGCTTGACCGGCTTGTATCCCTTCAGTATGTTTAGGCTATGTTCAGCCAGTCTGCATGGGATTCCAGGCATATTAGAAGGGTGCCAGGCAAATATGTCCCAGTTTTCGCGTAAGAACGCCCGCAGTGCGGCGTCAACCGTGGGGTCCAGCTGTGCCCCGATGGATGCTGTCTTTGTGGAGTCCGTTGGGTGGACCTGGAATTTGACTATTTCGTCTACTGGTTTAAAGGAGGTGGATTTGGATCGCTTGTCGAGTATCACATCGTCCCTATCCACTGTGGAGCATAATGCAGTTAATTCTTCGGCCGCAAGGCCTTCAGACAACGCCTCAAGGGCTAGGGCGGCGGTTTTGTTTTCGGTGCGGAGTGCTATGTACAGATCGCTGGCGAGAGTGATGATTCCATTGGGACCGGGCATCTTGAGCTTCATGTACCCGTAATGGGGTATAGCTTGGAAGCTTGCAAATGCGTCTCACCCTAAAAGGGCGTGGTATCCACTGTTAAAAGGGGCCACCTGAAAGGCTATTTCTTTGGACCGATAGTTCTCCAGCGTGCCGAATACCACATCGAGTGTGATTTTTCCTGCATACTGTGCCTCCCAACTGGGGATAATTCCTCGGAAGGTCATGCTGCTTTGCTCAATGCGGCTCCTGTCTATTTCCATTTTGTTGAGAGTTTCTTCGTTAATGAGGTTTAGTCTGCTGCCGCTATCCATGAGAACTTTGGTAAGCCGAAAACCATTTACACTTGGACTAAGGACCAGTGCGGCAGGTGCCCGGACTGTTCTGAATTTTGGTTCGTCACTGGCATTGAAAGTTATGTCAGTGGCATTCCAGGTTATTGCTGCAACTTGGCAGACTTCGGCGAGGCCGCGGAGTGCTCTTTTGCGCCTATTGTTTGAGGCAAAAGTCTCGAAGACTGTCAGCACTGTATGGTTGTTGTTTTCCATGGGATGTTGCTCTACGTTATTCTTGATGAGGAGATCCTCGCCGCTCTTGGCCACCTGCCGGAGTATCCAACATGCTCTAAGGCCATGGGTTGGTATGGTATCCGGTGTTGTGTTTATCTTGCATGGCCTATCGAGCCATCCCTCTATGACGGTTCCGCGCCCCGCAATGGGAATTGATTTTTTGATTACTGGATCGGGCGACCGGCGATGATGCACCCTTTTTGTCCGGACGAGGGGTTTAGTAGGAACCGATGGCTCCCAAGAGGCTGCCTGAGTTATCCAGGCACTCTCCATTGTGCAATACTTTTGTACTATGGTTGCAAGGTCAACGAAGTGTGATACGTGACAACGATTGATTGCATTGAGGATTCCCTCGTCCTTGCAATTTTTGCAGAATAATGAGATTGCGTCTTCATCGCGGCAGTCCTTGATCTTGCCCTTAACAAGGAGGAATCTAGCCCAAAAGTGATGGACCATTTCTCGGGACTGCTGTCTGATGTGGGTAAGATTGCCTATATCTGGGTGGGTGGGTGGATTTAAGTCCAAACCCTGACCCAATCTGGGATCCAGAGCTTGAGAAACTTCCGAGCTTAATAGTTCGGGCTCCGGGATATCAACCAATTTCTCAGGCCCACAGTCCGATTCTAAGTTCGGAGTGCGGGGCAGGTCTTCCCATGGGTGAGTATCCGGCTCTATGAGCTCAGAGATCCAAACATAGTTGTCCTCAACATAGGGGAAGAGTCGTCGCACTGCTCCTCCAATACCGCTATCTGATGGGTGATCGGCGGAGATTCAATTTCTCTCTGATCGGGTTTAAGCCCAATCCGATCGTAGTCCGTAGCAACTCCCAAGGCGGCGATGCGATCGAGGAGTTTGTTTAAAGACGACAACTCCGTCGGATCCATCTGTTGGGAGTATTCTGAGCTGACGCAGAGGCGAGTTTCGATGACACGAGAAGTCATTGTCGGCCCGACGGCCGAGCGGGCAGCCATGGTAAAGCCGCCCAGCCGGATGGTTTGGCCTGAGGCCAGGGCTCCCCTGGAGGTGATGTTGTTCTTGATAACAAGGTGAGCCATCAAGCCTATCTTCGATGTACCAGGGGAACTCTCAATGAAAGCACCAAGGTCGGTGTCAAAACCGGTGGATCTCGGGTAGGGGGTCCCGAACTATGCGTCTAAGGCTAATGGTAACAGGAGGCAGCGGACACGATGTTTTCCCAGGTTCGGGCCCTCTCTATGGAGGTAATACCCTACTTCCTGCTTGATTGATCTTGATGAATATGAGTATTACAAGAGTTGATCTACCACGAGATCGTAATGGCTAAACCCTAGAAGTCTAGCCTATGAGATTATGATTGTTGTCCTACGGACTAAACCCTCCATTTTATATAAATACTGGAGGGGGGCTAGGGTTACACAAAGTCGGTTACAGAGAAAGGAATCTTCACATCCGCGTCACCAAGCTTGGCTTCCATGCAAAGGAGAGCCCCATCCGGACACGGGACAAAGTCTTCTATCTTGCGTCTTCATAGTCCAACAGTCTGGCCACAATACGTAGTCCGGCTGTCCAAGGACCCCCAAATCCAGGACTCTCGCACCCCTCCCACACACACACCGATAGTCGAACGTTGTAGGTAGGTATGCATGCCACAGAGAAAAACTGCACCTCTGCCCTCTCAAATTCCAGTAGGCCAGCCGCCCTGTATCTTTAACGTGGGCAAACACAAATTCGATGGCACTCTTTATCGATCGTGCAGCCACACACTTCATCCATGTTTTCAATTCTATCGATATCTCACGTCCATGACTCTATTTCACACACATTGCATATGTTACGTTTTTTTGTTTGAGATATCATTGACACATTGCCTCTGTTTCGCACAAACCATCTCTCTCACATGAACCAACATACGTACCTACACCTAAAGAAGAGGTGCATGTAGGACGCACGTACTCACGTCTCATTCCCGGTGACACCCGTGCGGGTACACAGTGGAGTTCGTTTCTATACGAAAAGGCAGCCCATGTGATAATTTGACTCGTGTAGAGGTTGTTTACACGAAGGAGGGTCGGGTACCACGCATAGACGGAACAAAGTTTGACTTGACGTGTTAGTATTAAATAAAGTTATATATTCCTCAATGGCATGTACAGAATATAAAACGATTGCCGTGGGGAAAATGGAAAAATGGGTTTGTCTCCCGTCACATCATCTCACACAAGGCGGCGGTGACCTCTCTCTCTCTCTCACCGTTGGTCAGTGATCCGGCGACATCCTGTCCGCCGGTGGAAAGGGAGGATGTGCATCGTTTCTCTGTTTGACGGCATTGAGGAAGGACTTCCCGATCTGCGGTACCCGCCGTTTTCTCTGACCAAGCTCCAGCGCGGTAGGGCCTTCGCCACTTGCTCGCTGCCGCAATATGGGCATATCCCGGCCGCGGGCGCCCTCCTAGTAACATCCCGACGACCCTCAGGTACATCTTCCTCCGACCTTCCTCCACTGCACATCTTCCCATGTTGCTGCATGTGGATCTTCTTTAGTTATTTGCTTAAAACACATCTCCGCCGGCGTACTTTCCATCTTGCAATCTTGTCCTCGAACCATTTTTGATAAACCACCATGTGCTATCTTTCCCATATTACATGGAATATGCTTCTTTTTTGTCGGCGTATGTGTCTTCAACTCGTGTTATTGGGAAGAAATTGTTTCCTTTCTACCTCCTTTTGGGGCTCAAATAGCCCTAAAGTATCCAAACATGAGGGTTAAATTGGAGCAAGTTAGACTTGTTCTGTTCAACCGCCTCCCTAGGTGTTTGGAGAGGAATTGGCCTGTGCGAGGCGGTTCTATAGGTGGGCAGGTGGCTTGTAAGCAAAAGTTTCTCCTCGTGCTACGAGCCACCACGCACGCGCTGGCGAGGGAGAAGGCGTAGTAAGCAAGCTTCTCGTTGTTTTGTGAGTTGATGGGACACATCAAAGTTATTTAGTATGTACTCTCTCCAAAAAAGGGCTGACCATGTCATGGCTACCATCCCGTGCTCCATCGTTGAGTACGTGCACTATTCACGTGCCATCGAGGAGAAAAAATATTGCGTAGTAGGTGCCATCAAAGTGCACGACTGTCACGCCCAATATGCGACCCTATCCAAAAGGAACTCGAAGGTCCCACCAAAGATAGACCCGCATATTGAAACGCTTTTGCAAGGTGGATATCATTACATCAACATTACATAATAGATGGGGATACATACATAAGGCATACAATGCCACACGAATACAACATCACAATACAAAAGAGCATCATCCGACTACGGATGAAACACAAACAGAAACTCAAACGACATCCACCCTGCTAGCCCAGGCTGCCGACCTGGAACCTATCCCCTGATCGAAGAAGAAGTAGAAGAAGAACTCAACGCAAGCAAGCATCGCTCTCACGTCATGATCATCGCATAAACCTGTACCTGCAACTGTTGTTGTAGTAATCTGTGAGCCACGAGGACTCAGCAATCCCATTACCATGGGTATCAAGACTAGAAAAGCTTAATAGGAAAGGAAGGGGTAAAGTGGTGAGGTTGCAGCAGCGGCTAAGCAAGTATGGTGGCTAACATACGCAAATAAGAGCGAGAAGAGAAGCAAAGGAATGGTCGTGAAACTAGCAATGATCAAGAAGTGATCCTGAACTCCTACTTACGTCAAACATAACCCAAAGACCGTGTTCACTTCTCGGACTCCGCCGAGAAGAGACCATCACGGCTACACACGCGGTTGATGCATTTTATTTTGGATCTGGTGTCAAGTTATCTACAACCGGACATTAACAAATTCCCATCTGCCAATAACCGCAGGCACGGCTTTCGAAAGATTATACCCTGCAGGGGTGTCCCAACTTAGCCCATGA